>NC_056729.1:1849824863-1849882471 GCF_019279795.1 Protopterus annectens | reverse complement strand
TACACACCCAGGTATGACTGCTGCACAGTTTGCAGCATGTGTTAATGTGATAGTGCAGTACTTTGATCCTTATTTATTACCCTACAGCACACATTAACCATTGGTCATACACACCCAGGTATGACTGCTGCACAGTTTGCAGCATGTGTTAATGTGATAGTGCAGTACTTTGATCCTTATTTATTACCCTACAGCACACATTAACCATTGGTCATACACACCCAGGTATGACTGCTGCACAGTTTGCAGCATGTGTTAATGTGATAGTGCAGTACTTTGATCCTTATTTATTACCCTACAGCACACATTAACCATTGGTCATACACACCCAGGTATGACTGCTGCACAGTTTGCAGCATGTGTTAATGTGATAGTGCAGTACTTTGATCCTTATTTATTACCCTACAGCACACATTAACCATTGGTCATACACACCCAGGTATGACTGCTGCACAGTTTGCAGCATGTGTTAATGTGATAGTGCAGTACTTTGATCCTTATTTATTACCCTACAGCACACATTAACCATTGGTCATACACACCCAGGTATGACTGCTGCACAGTTTGCAGCATGTGTTAATGTGATAGTGCAGTACTTTGATCCTTATTTATTACCCTACAGCACACATTAACCATTGGTCATACACACCCAGGTATGACTGCTGCACAGTTTGCAGCATGTGTTAATGTGATAGTGCAGTACTGTGATCCTTATTTATTACCCTACAGCACACATTAACCATTGGTCATACACACCCAGGTATGACTGCTGCACAGTTTGCAGCATGTGTTAATGTGATAGTGCAGTACTTTGATCCTTATTTATTACCCTACAGCACACATTAACCATTGGTCATACACACCCAGGTATGACTGCTGCACAGTTTGCAGCATGTGTTAATGTGATAGTGCAGTACTTTGATCCTTATTTATTACCCTACAGCACACATTAACCATTGGTCATACACACCCAGGTATGACTGCTGCACAGTTTGCAGCATGTGTTAATGTGATAGTGCAGTACTTTGATCCTTATTTATTACCCTACAGCACACATTAACCATTGGTCATACACACCCAGGTATGACTGCTGCACAGTTTGCAGCATGTGTTAATGTGATAGTGCAGTACTTTGATCCTTATTTATTACCCTACAGCACACATTAACCATTGGTCATACACACCCAGGTATGACTGCTGCACAGTTTGCAGCATGTGTTAATGTGATAGTGCAGTACTTTGATCCTTATTTATTACCCTACAGCACACATTAACCATTGGTCATACACACCCAGGTATGACTGCTGCACAGTTTGCAGCATGTGTTAATGTGATAGTGCAGTACTTTGATCCTTATTTATTACCCTACAGCACACATTAACCATTGGTCATACACACCCAGGTATGACTGCTGCACAGTTTGCAGCATGTGTTAATGTGATAGTGCAGTACTTTGATCCTTATTTATTACCCTACAGCACACATTAACCATTGGTCATACACACCCAGGTATGACTGCTGCACAGTTTGCAGCATGTGTTAATGTGATAGTGCAGTACTTTGATCCTTATTTATTACCCTACAGCACACATTAACCATTGGTCATACACACCCAGGTATGACTGCTGCACAGTTTGCAGCATGTGTTAATGTGATAGTGCAGTACTTTGATCCTTATTTATTCCCTAAAGTGCACATTAACCATTGGTCATACACAACCAGGTATGACTGCTGCAAAGTTTGCAGCATGTGTTAATGTGATAGTGCAGTACTTTGATCCTTATTTATTACCCTATAACACACATTAACCATTGGTCATACACACCCAGGTATGACTGCTGCACAGTTTGCAGCATGTGTTAATGTGATAGTGCAGTACTTTGATCCTTATTTATTACCCTACAGCACACATTAACCATTGGTCATACACACCCAGGTATGACTGCTGCACAGTTTGCAGCATGTGTTAATGTGATAGTGCAGTACTTTGATCCTTATTTATTACCCTACAGCACACATTAACCATTGGTCATACACACCCAGGTATGACTGCTGCACAGTTTGCAGCATGTGTTAATGTGATAGTGCAGTACTTTGATCCTTATTTATTACCCTACAGCACACATTAACCATTGGTCATACACACCCAGGTATGACTGCTGCACAGTTTGCAGCATGTGTTAATGTGATAGTGCAGTACTTTGATCCTTATTTATTACCCTACAGCACACATTAACCATTGGTCATACACACCCAGGTATGACTGCTGCACAGTTTGCAGCATGTGTTAATGTGATAGTGCAGTACTTTGATCCTTATTTATTACCCTACAGCACACATTAACCATTGGTCATACACACCCAGGTATGACTGCTGCACAGTTTGCAGCATGTGTTAATGTGATAGTGCAGTACTTTGATCCTTATTTATTACCCTACAGCACACATTAACCATTGGTCATACACACCCAGGTATGACTGCTGCACAGTTTGCAGCATGTGTTAATGTGATAGTGCAGTACTTTGATCCTTATTTATTACCCTACAGCACACATTAACCATTGGTCATACACACCCAGGTATGACTGCTGCACAGTTTGCAGCATGTGTTAATGTGATAGTGCAGTACTTTGATCCTTATTTATTACCCTACAGCACACATTAACCATTGGTCATACACACCCAGGTATGACTGCTGCACAGTTTGCAGCATGTGTTAATGTGATAGTGCAGTACTTTGATCCTTATTTATTACCCTACAGCACACATTAACCATTGGTCATACACACCCAGGTATGACTGCTGCACAGTTTGCAGCATGTGTTAATGTGATAGTGCAGTACTTTGATCCTTATTTATTACCCTACAGCACACATTAACCATTGGTCATACACACCCAGGTATGACTGCTGCACAGTTTGCAGCATGTGTTAATGTGATAGTGCAGTACTTTGATCCTTATTTATTACCCTACAGCACACATTAACCATTGGTCATACACACCCAGGTATGACTGCTGCACAGTTTGCAGCATGTGTTAATGTGATAGTGCAGTACTTTGATCCTTATTTATTACCCTACAGCACACATTAACCATTGGTCATACACACCCAGGTATGACTGCTGCACAGTTTGCAGCATGTGTTAATGTGATAGTGCAGTGCAGTACTTTGATCCTTATTTATTACCCTACAGCACACATTAACCATTGGTCATACACACCCAGGTATGACTGCTGCACAGTTTGCAGCATGTGTTAATGTGATAGTGCAGTACTTTGATCCTTATTTATTACCCTACAGCACACATTAACCATTGGTCATACACACCCAGGTATGACTGCTGCACAGTTTGCAGCATGTGTTAATGTGATAGTGCAGTACTGTGATCCTTATTTATTACCCTACAGCACACATTAACCATTGGTCATACACACCCAGGTATGACTGCTGCACAGTTTGCAGCATGTGTTAATGTGATAGTGCAGTACTTTGATCCTTATTTATTACCCTACAGCACACATTAACCATTGGTCATACACACCCAGGTATGACTGCTGCACAGTTTGCAGCATGTGTTAATGTGATAGTGCAGTACTTTGATCCTTATTTATTACCCTACAGCACACATTAACCATTGGTCATACACACCCAGGTATGACTGCTGCACAGTTTGCAGCATGTGTTAATGTGATAGTGCAGTACTTTGATCCTTATTTATTACCCTACAGCACACATTAACCATTGGTCATACACACCCAGGTATGACTGCTGCACAGTTTGCAGCATGTGTTAATGTGATAGTGCAGTACTTTGATCCTTATTTATTACCCTACAGCACACATTAACCATTGGTCATACACACCCAGGTATGACTGCTGCACAGTTTGCAGCATGTGTTAATGTGATAGTGCAGTACTTTGATCCTTATTTATTACCCTACAGCACACATTAACCATTGGTCATACACACCCAGGTATGACTGCTGCACAGTTTGCAGCATGTGTTAATGTGATAGTGCAGTACTTTGATCCTTATTTATTACCCTACAGCACACATTAACCATTGGTCATACACACCCAGGTATGACTGCTGCACAGTTTGCAGCATGTGTTAATGTGATAGTGCAGTACTTTGATCCTTATTTATTACCCTACAGCACACATTAACCATTGGTCATACACACCCAGGTATGACTGCTGCACAGTTTGCAGCATGTGTTAATGTGATAGTGCAGTACTTTGATCCTTATTTATTACCCTACAGCACACATTAACCATTGGTCATACACACCCAGGTATGACTGCTGCACAGTTTGCAGCATGTGTTAATGTGATAGTGCAGTACTGTGATCCTTATTTATTACCCTACAGCACACATTAACCATTGGTCATACACACCCAGGTATGACTGCTGCACAGTTTGCAGCATGTGTTAATGTGATAGTGCAGTACTTTGATCCTTATTTATTACCCTACAGCACACATTAACCATTGGTCATACACACCCAGGTATGACTGCTGCACAGTTTGCAGCATGTGTTAATGTGATAGTGCAGTACTTTGATCCTTATTTATTACCCTACAGCACACATTAACCATTGGTCATACACACCCAGGTATGACTGCTGCACAGTTTGCAGCATGTGTTAATGTGATAGTGCAGTACTTTGATCCTTATTTATTACCCTACAGCACACATTAACCATTGGTCATACACACCCAGGTATGACTGCTGCACAGTTTGCAGCATGTGTTAATGTGATAGTGCAGTACTTTGATCCTTATTTATTACCCTACAGCACACATTAACCATTGGTCATACACACCCAGGTATGACTGCTGCACAGTTTGCAGCATGTGTTAATGTGATAGTGCAGTACTTTGATCCTTATTTATTACCCTACAGCACACATTAACCATTGGTCATACACACCCAGGTATGACTGCTGCACAGTTTGCAGCATGTGTTAATGTGATAGTGCAGTACTTTGATCCTTATTTATTACCCTACAGCACACATTAACCATTGGTCATACACCCAGGTATGACTGCTGCACAGTTTGCAGCATGTGTTAATGTGATAGTGCAGTACTTTGATCCTTATTTATTACCCTACAGCACACATTAACCATTGGTCATACACACCCAGGTATGACTGCTGCACAGTTTGCAGCATGTGTTAATGTGATAGTGCAGTACTTTGATCCTTATTTATTACCCTACAGCACACATTAACCATTGGTCATACACACCCAGGTATGACTGCTGCACAGTTTGCAGCATGTGTTAATGTGATAGTGCAGTACTTTGATCCTTATTTATTACCCTACAGCACACATTAACCATTGGTCATACACACCCAGGTATGACTGCTGCACAGTTTGCAGCATGTGTTAATGTGATAGTGCAGTACTTTGATCCTTATTTATTACCCTACAGCACACATTAACCATTGGTCATACACACCCAGGTATGACTGCTGCACAGTTTGCAGCATGTGTTAATGTGATAGTGCAGTACTTTGATCCTTATTTATTACCCTACAGCACACATTAACCATTGGTCATACACACCCAGGTATGACTGCTGCACAGTTTGCAGCATGTGTTAATGTGATAGTGCAGTACTTTGATCCTTATTTATTACCCTACAGCACACATTAACCATTGGTCATACACACCCAGGTATGACTGCTGCACAGTTTGCAGCATGTGTTAATGTGATAGTGCAGTACTTTGATCCTTATTTATTACCCTACAGCACACATTAACCATTGGTCATACACACCCAGGTATGACTGCTGCACAGTTTGCAGCATGTGTTAATGTGATAGTGCAGTACTTTGATCCTTATTTATTACCCTACAGCACACATTAACCATTGGTCATACACACCCAGGTATGACTGCTGCACAGTTTGCAGCATGTGTTAATGTGATAGTGCAGTACTTTGATCCTTATTTATTACCCTACAGCACACATTAACCATTGGTCATACACACCCAGGTATGACTGCTGCACAGTTTGCAGCATGTGTTAATGTGATAGTGCAGTACTTTGATCCTTATTTATTACCCTACAGCACACATTAACCATTGGTCATACACACCCAGGTATGACTGCTGCACAGTTTGCAGCATGTGTTAATGTGATAGTGCAGTACTTTGATCCTTATTTATTACCCTACAGCACACATTAACCATTGGTCATACACACCCAGGTATGACTGCTGCACAGTTTGCAGCATGTGTTAATGTGATAGTGCAGTACTTTGATCCTTATTTATTACCCTACAGCACACATTAACCATTGGTCATACACACCCAGGTATGACTGCTGCACAGTTTGCAGCATGTGTTAATGTGATAGTGCAGTACTTTGATCCTTATTTATTACCCTACAGCACACATTAACCATTGGTCATACACACCCAGGTATGACTGCTGCACAGTTTGCAGCATGTGTTAATGTGATAGTGCAGTACTTTGATCCTTATTTATTACCCTACAGCACACATTAACCATTGGTCATACACACCCAGGTATGACTGCTGCACAGTTTGCAGCATGTGTTAATGTGATAGTGCAGTACTGTGATCCTTATTTATTACCCTACAGCACACATTAACCATTGGTCATACACACCCAGGTATGACTGCTGCACAGTTTGCAGCATGTGTTAATGTGATAGTGCAGTACTGTGATCCTTATTTATTACCCTACAGCACACATTAACCATTGGTCATACACACCCAGGTATGACTGCTGCACAGTTTGCAGCATGTGTTAATGTGATAGTGCAGTACTTTGATCCTTATTTATTACCCTACAGCACACATTAACCATTGGTCATACACACCCAGGTATGACTGCTGCACAGTTTGCAGCATGTGTTAATGTGATAGTGCAGTACTTTGATCCTTATTTATTACCCTACAGCACACATTAACCATTGGTCATACACACCCAGGTATGACTGCTGCACAGTTTGCAGCATGTGTTAATGTGATAGTGCAGTACTTTGATCCTTATTTATTACCCTACAGCACACATTAACCATTGGTCATACACACCCAGGTATGACTGCTGCACAGTTTGCAGCATGTGTTAATGTGATAGTGCAGTACTTTGATCCTTATTTATTACCCTACAGCACACATTAACCATTGGTCATACACACCCAGGTATGACTGCTGCACAGTTTGCAGCATGTGTTAATGTGATAGTGCAGTACTTTGATCCTTATTTATTACCCTACAGCACACATTAACCATTGGTCATACACACCCAGGTATGACTGCTGCACAGTTTGCAGCATGTGTTAATGTGATAGTGCAGTACTTTGATCCTTATTTATTACCCTACAGCACACATTAACCATTGGTCATACACACCCAGGTATGACTGCTGCACAGTTTGCAGCATGTGTTAATGTGATAGTGCAGTACTGTGATCCTTATTTATTACCCTACAGCACACATTAACCATTGGTCATACACACCCAGGTATGACTGCTGCACAGTTTGCAGCATGTGTTAATGTGATAGTGCAGTACTTTGATCCTTATTTATTACCCTACAGCACACATTAACCATTGGTCATACACACCCAGGTATGACTGCTGCACAGTTTGCAGCATGTGTTAATGTGATAGTGCAGTACTTTGATCCTTATTTATTACCCTACAACAGATAACTGCCATTGGTCATACACATCCAGGTATGACTACCACATAGTGTTCGCAATGTATCATATTGTAATAGTGCATGCATCTATATTTATTTCTGCATTTCACCATGGTTGGTATGCGTCCCCACCCTATTTGTCAGCTGTCCATTGCCCATGTTGCAGAGTGTGTTGTCTGTGTAGTTTACCTTTACTTACTGTTTATTTCCAACCTTTATCTGTCATGTATTGTGATATTTGTTATGTGTGTGTGTACCTGACCTTTGTCATGTCTTGTGATATTTGTTATGTGTGTGCACCTGACCATACCTCTCAACCTGGAAACATCACAAATATGGACAAAGACCCATGAAAAATACGTACAGATCTGTAAACCTCATAATTTATTTTATTTGTTTATTTTATTTTACATTTGTTGACCAGGAGAGTCCAACCGGATTACAAGTCAATTTTCAGTGAAGGCCCAGGGAGAAAAGCTCCAAAAAAACAATTTTTTACAAAACATAGTTTTAAGGACAGACTTTTGATGTACAATTTCCATAGACGAGACTTTGACATACATATTAACTAATGGATAGGATACATAAAATGTGCATGCATAATTAAGTAACCCCACCCAGTCCAAAGTGTTTGTGGGATTCCAAGTTTCAAACACAAACTGAAGAACAGAACCAAAATATGGCTTCAGACCCTGTAGTAAATGGCAACCATTTTTTTTTAAATGTGTAACAAATGATGTTCTTTGGGAAGGGAGAAGATGATGAATATTAAGATTTTATTTTGTTGACTTGCAGTATCTGGATTTTGTGGTAAAAGTAGGGCATTCAATGGTAGGCAATATCCTAAGCTTAGCAAAAGAAAATGATAGTTTGCTAGGACCTTCAAAAGTCATTCTCCATGGCCTACTGATCAGTGGCATAGCTTGAGTTTGTGCCACCCAGATCTGTCTTTGAGTTTACCACCCTCCCTTCCTCACAAAATCATGATCAAATGGGGCCCCCCCATAGACAGCCCTCCCCCCTGTAGCCATTCCAATGTCCCATTACTTGGCTATTTCCCCCCATTTACCATAAATGCTGCAATGTGTGTACTGCTTTATTTCTACGATGATTATTTGGATTTCATTTAAAACTTATTTTACATTTTATAGCACAAACACTAATACACATCTGCTAAACAAAACAATACAGCCTCACAATGAAAATATACTTAACATAAAAACTTTTCTGCCCTTGAAACTCAAAATGCATGCCATCTGGCCAGTAGTTGATAAAGATTACCTTTGGGCTGTTTTCAAATCTTAGGCCCCTTACACACAAAACATACATGCGTTCTTTGATACACCTTCCTGATTGTAATATAGCACACTTGTTAGAGCGCATTTTAAATTTATTGTTTTGAACATTTTTCCAGTAAGCAATGAAAGAAAATGCATGTACTAATAATGACAAAACTGCTTAATTCAGAACATTTGTATCATGAAAGTCCACTCAGATGTCTACAATCCACCAGTATCAGTAAATATGCACAATCTCTGCAGAAGTAAAAATCATCTAAATAATTCCACTTTAAAGATATCTGTAAGATCTGTAACTAATGAAGAGGTTGCTGCTAGCAAACAACTTTATATTTCATTATTTCTTCTACAAATAAAGTGCCTGTTGCCCTTAAGGAATAAATTGCCTATGTTACATTAAAAAATGATAAACTAGTAACATTGCAATAGAGAATGAATGGCAAACTGTTAACAGGTTCATAGTTACTAGGTATGTCTGCCAAAGAGGACATTCTCAGCACTGCAGCATCCACCCCCTTTAAAAGTACAACACAGTACAGTATCAGCAGTCCATCATCATACCGTGGGAGTAGAACCCACAGCCTTCTGCATCAAAAAGCAAGTATTCTACCTGTCATGCTACTAACATAAACAGACTTGGCATAAGCAGCACTAAACTTTTCTTCCTTTGAAAAACTATGCAGGACAAGAAATATGGAAAAAGCCAAAATTTGTTGGGGTTGGACGATGACAAAGGCCCAAAACCAGGGACACAGTTTAAATATTGCTTGCATAATCTTAGAAAAGCTGCTAGAATAAAATGTTTTGTGTTACTATGTGTTTCCTGAAAGATAGGAAGACTGAAACTTAAATATCTATCATTATTTAGTGAATTCAGTTCTCACTGATTTGCTAGAAAACCACAAATTTTAAGAGGAACATTCCAGATGTTTTGTAAAACTTTGGACAGTAGAGAACTATGGTTAACTCCATGAATCATCACAAGTGGCAGTGGAATAGGAAGAGACTTTAGCGTCTTGCTCCTTGTATGCAAGGTACAGGGTTTGAGTCTGCGTAATTCTTAATAGCAGTTATACCTAACTGGGGCATTTGTACCCATACACACACACACACACACACACACACACACACACACACACACACACACACACACACACATACACACACACACACACACACACACACACACACACACACACACACACACACACACACACACACACACAAATTGTAAGGATTGCTTAGGACCTTGTAAAATAAAATGTAGAGAAGCTTGATAGGACCTTGTAAAATAAAATGCAGAGCAGCTTACTAATTGCTTGAATGGCCCATAATAAAATACACACACTTTAGCCCTGCAGAGGATGATTACACATAGTTATTTCTGCTGCTTGTATATAGAAATAAATAGACCGTTGGCTAATTGCTTGAATGGACTAAGTTCTCGGACTTACAGCAAGAGCAGTTTTTGGACTTGCAGCCGGTTTTAAAGTAAATGCAGAAAATTGGCTATAAAACAAATGCAGAAAATCTTCTAATTGCTTGAATATAGTAACTGGCTCAGGCTTACAGTGAGATCACTGGCACAGCAGATAAAACTGGACTTTCAAGTTCTTGGACTTGCAGCTTACTTTTCACAGCAGAAATAAGTTTATTTCACAAATCACTGGGTGGTTCCAGTGATTTATTAGCTTTATTTCACAACAGAAATAAATACATTCCCTCGACCGTACTTTTAAATATGTTCCAAAGACATGCATCTGGAGCATTTCACCCCGGGCCTCCGCTGAAATAGGCTCTGTGGAATCTAGTCGGACTTTCCCAGTCAACAAATGTTAAATAAATAAAATAAAAAATAAATTATCTCGTACTTATAGCAATGGCAGATATAATACACTGGCACACACACATTACACATACTTTGCTTAATTAAACTGTAAAATAAAATACAAACACACATGCACACATTGGTGATTGGCCCCAGCAGCATACTTTCATTCACAGCATGGCACAGCAAATAAAATCGGTTAAGCACAGCTTGCTTGAAGGGACTTAGAAATAAGTTCTCAGAGACTTGGACTTACAGCGACAATAGATAAAATACAATGGCACATGGCACAGCAGATAAAATCAGACTTTCACACAGTTTTCTCAGTTGGACTTGCAGCACAGCAGATAAAAAAGTACCACAGGTGACAAAGGGTAAAATCTATGCCACTATGCAGCGTACGAGCCCAGTAATCCTTTTTTCTTACCAGCCTCAGCATGAGACATGTGGGCAGACTCTCAGCAAAACTTATCACACACATACACACCAGCTCAGCTGTTAAAGGTAAATCAGAGCAGTTAGTAAAATGAATCCCTCTCATACAAAGCAGCTCAGCCGTGAAAAGTAAAATGTAATGCATGGCTGCAAGTTATTTCTCCTGCTGTTAAGAGTACATAGGAGCCATCACCTATACAGCCGCTAAAAGTAAAAGGAAGCAGTTCAGCTGTTAAAAGAAAAACAAAGCAGTTAAAAGTAAAATGTAATGCCTCCCTGAGGCTCCCTCTCATACAAAACAGCTCAGCTATTAAAAGTAAAATGTACCTGCCATTAAGAGTATATAGCAGCCATCAGTAAATATGCTCTGTTACATAGCTCAAATTCTTGTAAGTTCTGCACAGCTCAAATGCTTGTAAGTTAGTGTTAATTGGCTGGACAACCTTGTAAGCCTGACATCATCATGCATGCCCTGCCTGTGATGACATCAGGAGTAAAAAAAAAAAAAAAAAAAAAAATCTTGAAATTCGGAAATTAAAGGGGCCACTCAGGAATTCGTGGCACCCCAATATTTTTCCCTCAAACCCAGTGTTTACCAAGGAATTTGGTATGGTTGAGAGGTATGCAACCTGATCTTTGTCTGCCATTTCTTGTGATATTTGTTATGTGTGTGTACCTGACATTTGTCTGCCATTTCTTGTGATATTTGTTATGTGTGTGTACCTGACTTTTGTCTGCCATTTCTTGTGATATTTATGTCTGTGTACCTGACTTTTGTCTGCCATTTCTTGTGATATTTGTTATGTGTGTGTATACCTGACTTTTGTCTGCCATTTCTTGTGATATTTGTTATGTGTGTGTGTACCTGACATTTGTCTGCCATTTCTTGTGATATTTGTTATGTGTGTGTACCTGACTTTTGTCTGCCATTTCTTGTGATATTTGTTTTGTGTGTGTACCTGACTTTTGTCTGCCATTTCTTATAATATTTATGTGTGTGTACCTGACTTTTGTCTGCCATTTCTTGTGATATTTGTTATGTGTGTGTACCTGACATTTGTCTGCCATTTCTTGTGATATTTGTTATGTGTATGTACCTGACATTTGTCTGCCATTTCTTGTGATATTTGTTATGTGTGTGTACCTGACTTTTGTCTGCCATTTCTTGTGATATTTGTTATGTGTGTGTACCTGATGTGTTCGCCTTCTCATTTTCCTTTTCTATCGTCCCATTTCCTTGGATGTGTGCATTACATGTGTTCCCCACGCATGTCCCACACTCATTGTTAGCTATTAGCTGTGGCAATGAGGCTGTGATTGCCCTGTGTCTTTATTAATTCTTTTATTCAAAATTTTATAGATTCTGTTAGAATCCATAAGTGCAAGTAAGTATATTCTACTGCTAAATGACTTATGGAGATATCCCATAGTTGTCTCTGACCTTACTGGAGGGATTATTGTAGATGTGTATTTACGTATGTCATGCAGCTTACATTGGGCTAGTATAATTTTCATAAATTTGTTAATGTACATAAAGCTTTATGTTTTCATAACTTATACAGTGCCTGTGACAGATAGTACATCAATGCAGCTGCTCAACTCTGCCATGCACTGAGAGTTTCAAAGTTCACTGAGGCATATCTGCATATTAAAGGTTTATCTGCAACTTTTGTGCTGATATCAGTGAAATGTACCAGATTCTGCTAACTTTATGTAATCCACTCTAGTGTTAGTGGCTGATATTTGACAATTAATGTTTTGGAATGGTGTCAGAAACAAGTATAAGGCATCATGTGTTGATATTAGGTTATTACGAGATCAATAACAAAACAGATTAATACGCAAGGTACAAATAAGATTATTGTAGATTTTGGTAAAGAAGTATAATCTGGAACTGCAGTATTAAACAAGCATAAGAAACAGCTGTTAGATATGATTATTGTAAAACCTGGAATATGCATAACATGTGACATATAATTTAGGAAAAAGAGTCTCTCTATTTACAGTGGTTTATGTATATACACATGTCAAGGATAGGACTATATTATTTGAATAAATGAAAAATTATCCTATTATGAAGACTGACATTTTATTAATAGAGAACTTTGGTCTTAATCTAAAGAAAGAATTGATAAAGATAGAATGTGATGTAAAAATGTGTAAACAAATGATGAAATATGTTAAGGTGAAAGCTAATAAGCTAATAAAGAAAGAAGTTTTACATATAAGAAAGTAACTTAAAACTTAATTTGATTATATAATTATTTCTGAGGAGCTTTTAGAAACTGATGGAGGAAAAATGTTTATTTTACATATCTTAATGCTATATGGACAGAACGTGATAAAATAGGAACATATTTGGGAGGAAAAGATATTAAAAAGTTAATGGGAGATGTTACAGATATTTTGGTGTTTAAGAATGTTATGGAGGAATAGGTTCATAGTTGTTTACTAGACTAATGACCACAAGGGCCTTTTTAAGCCTAGTCATGCATCCCAAATCTCTGAGAAGTTCTGATACCCTCGATAAGTGTAAGTATGGTCCTGGGAGGTGAACCATTTACAGGTTACATGTTTGCACTAGAGACATAGGTGCCAAACCAGGGATGAATTTCCAGTTTCCCATCCAATTGTCTAAGTTACATTTGAATTGGGTTAGGGAGGAACTCTGCTTCACATGGATGGGGAGCCTGTTCCATAGATGGGGTAGTCTCTGGGATACATACCGATCTCTCCATTGGTTGGTTGATCACTGTAGCATGAATCAATTTTACAACACATCAGAACAGGGGTGGTTATATATAAAGAGACTTATTAAAAGGATTATATGGTCACGAAAAAAGGATAATTGGAAACATGAAAATGATAACTATAAAATATGTATGAGAGATCATGAGCTGGCTTTAGAACAGAAGAATAATAACGGTGATGAAATAATTCATTAAAAATAACTTGTAGAAAATAAAGATAATGTCCTATAAACAGAGATTTGTCTTACAGAGTAAAAAAGAAGACAGTGCCAATGTTTCCGGGGGAGAAAGTTAAGAGTGATGGGGGTAATATGGCGAACATGGTTGGTGTAAATGGTGGTCTCATATTGTGGTAAAAATGCTATCATGAGAATAGTTGAGTTTTGTAATGAAAGTAAAGTTACGATACATTTATTGGTTGCATAAGGAAATGGCATGTCAAACAAATTTGTGATGATGTTTCTGTAAATTTGTGTCCAGATTCCATGAACTTTGTGGAACTTGGTGTAATCTGTCAAGCTCCATGCAAGATTTGCAGCTAATCAAGAAATGAGCAAATATGCCCCAGTCTAAGGAAAAAACTTCAGAGCAAAGCAGACATAAACAGCAAAGTCAGCCCTACCACAATAAGTCATGTCAAAGCCGTATTCCTGGAACTCTTATTCATAGAGTAAGATATGGATGTGCATTACCAATGGACATATACGGAAGGGATACAAGCCCAATGGAACTTAAAGTCACATGTAGAAAGTAATGAATGCAAATAAATGCTTATCAGCTGTCTGAAAAGTGACAAATATCTGCAAGAAATATTATGATAATATGTATTGGGTTGGGAGGGTGGCCTAATGGCTAAGGAGTTTGCCTTACAAACACAAGGTGCAGGGTTTGAGTCTCACAAGGGATAATTTGCTAGGCTTAAAATGGCTCATAAGAGCAGTTAGCTTAGTACCAGTCTATGAACCTATGTAGGTGTTAAATGTTTGACATTAAAATTTCTGCAACCTTTTTAGATTGTCATGAATAGTGTCAACAATGTTTATTCATATATTTTTGTTTGTTTATTTATCCTTTATTGAACAAATTAGTCCCGCTAGGCAAGTAGCTTCTTTTCAGGGGAGAACTGAGGTGGTAATTATACTTTTTAGAGAAATTTGGCCTAGCCACCACATAGATTCCATTACTCTTTTTAAGGAGTATCCTGGGATCTTTTACATCCACCTGAGCTACAAACATGAAGCAGATGGGGCCTCAGTTGAAGGTCTTATACAAATGTGGGATGAGACATTAAGGACAAATTTCTTGACAACTGCCACTTCTCATTAATTTTTTTTTGAAAATTAGCAGCCTAAGCAGCAATATACCAATTGGGTTTATCGCTACAGGCAGACCAAGACTAATAATGTTATTGCCTCAAGTCCCTTATGCAAAGCCGTAGATGGCTCATTTAGTGCCCTAAACTGCTCCCTGATCTGGTGCCCTTTAAGTTAAACAGCAAAAAACGCTCCCTTCCCTGATTCTAATACTCCTAATCTCTTCTTTGTATTTCCAAGTCCACCCTGCAACTATCAGTTGAGTAAAAAAAAAGTACTTTTCAATGTAGCAAACACTTCCTGCAACTAATAACACACACTTCCTGATAGCAGAACAATTTCCAATCTGGCATTTGGAAATACTGATATGGAAATAAATGTTAATATTGTATTACTGCTGATTAGGACCCCTAATACCTGGCTTCTAGGGTGCCTACCCCCTTCACTCCACCCTAGCTATTCTTCTGTCCTTAAGTTCTCACTTCAGATTGTCCCATGATTCTACTGCCGCATGAGATGATTTTATTTATTTATTTGCTATTTCTTTACCAGGACAGTCTGACTGGGTGATTGCCCTTTTTCAGCAGAGGCAAATAGAATTTTGCAAGATAAGTAACATAAGACAAATTTAACAACTTATAAATATGCATGACTCATCAGCTGCATAGTCAAGAAACAAATACAATTAAGAAGGTCAATATAGATGCTCAGTTAAAGAAATTAACACATTATATGTAAAACATAAATATGTGTAAGGCATAGACAATAATACAGATTCAATTAAGGACAATATGGATGACCAGTTAAAGAAACAGGCAAGTTGTACAGAGTTATTCAGAGTTTTTGCAAGATAGGTATTTCTGGAACATGAATATTTACAAAAACTATATTTGCAAGTTTGTTTCCAAGTTTCATGTTCTTGATTAATTAGTTAAGGAGTTATGTTGGAGTAGATCTTTAGGCAGGAGTATAGCTGAGAGTTAGTCAGGATGGGTTTTGAGCAGTATTTTGAATTGTGACTGGTTAGTGGATGTTATGATGTTTTGGAGAATAGAGTTCCAAACTTTGGAAATCTTATTAGAGTATATGAAATCACCGTGGTAATTGTTAGCTTTTGTTACTTCTAGTAGAAATTTGTTTGAGGATTTTAACTGTCTCTTGTTAGAGATTGAAGAATGCTGCAGATTGCTGGGCATTTTTCTGGTTGAAATATTAAGCCATGGGCTGTGGTTAGATGTGTGAGAGTTAGGAGGCTGGGTAATTCAAGCCAAATGAGCTGAGGCTATACTGTGGTGGGTTTTAAATGGGGAGTTATTGGTGAATTTGGCAATTTTATTTCAGCAGGCTTCTAGTTTAGATTGGTCTGTTTTTTTTCAGGTTGATGAAAATGGTTGAAGCATAAAGGAGTGTAGAGAGCAGATGTGTCCTGGCAATTGATTGTCTTGTGGAGTCGGTGAGGTATGATTTAATTCTGTATAATGAGCCTAGTATAATATAGACTTTATAGTGAGAGATAGTTGTGTGTCAAATCTTAAGTTGCTGTCTATAGTGACACCAAGAAGTTTCGTGTATGTAACTGGTTCTATTTAGTGTTATCAGCTGAGTATATTTGGAAGGGAGATTGTAAGTCAGGGGGTTTTTTTTGAGAATATCATAAATTAATTTTTTGGGGATTAAGATTAGCTGGTGATCTGAGACCCATGACTCTACTGCAGTGAAAGAGAGCTAGGATGAGTGTAGAGTCATTTCCATATTGTATGATTGTGGCAGGGTTAGTAGCAGTATGCAGAGTATTGGTAAATATGATAAACAGGAGTGGACCTAGCATGGAGCCCTGTGGTACCCTTGATGTGACTGGTAGTAGTGGGGAGAGTTCACCTTGCCATTCAACAGGTTGGTGTTGATCCATTAGGTAGTTATGGAACAAAGTAAGGGTAGAATTGTTTAGATTCAGTGACTGGAGTTCAAACAGAAGTTTTTGAGAAATGAGACACAGTGTCAAATGCTTTTGACATGTCTAGGAAAATTGAGGAAACTAGCTGCCCATTATTTTTAAATTGGTTAATGGCATTTGTAAAGTGTAAAAGGGCTGTGGTAGTACTGTGGTATGGCCAGAAACCGTGTTGGGTGCTGGTGAACAGATTATTGGTTAGAAGGTGTTTCATGATTTGGGAGTAGATGCATTTTTCAAGAGTTTTGGATAGGGATGATAGGATACCCATTGGTCTATGGTTGGAGATGTCTATGCAGGTAAATCCTTTATGAAGAGGTATGATGTAGACGATTTTCCAAATTTTAGGAACATACTGTTCTTTTATTGATCTGTTTATCAGAATGGGCACTGGGTAGGCTAAGGTGCTAACAGCTATCTGGAGGTATTCAGTGGGTAGTTTGTCTACAGCTATGGAGGTAGTGGAACATTTTATAATCCCAAAATTCTGAAATATCGAATTTCAGAATCCCGAGATTATAAAGCCGAAATCTCAAAACTTCGAAACCCCAGAAGTGCGAATTTCAAAATCCCGAAGTCCCGAAATGTTGAATTAGAGCTTCTGGTGTTGCGGTGTGAATGGATAGCTGGAAGTTCAAGTATTTATGTTTAAGGGTTTTGGTTAGGAGCTTTAGTGTGTGTCAGTGTGTTTTGCTACTGTGGTGTGTGTGTGAGGGGAATGTATTTTGTATGTTGGTGTTTTTGTGTGTTTGTCTGTGTAGTGCAACCTTGAAGTTAGTATATTTAAGTAGGGGTAGATGGGTGCAGGGGGGCTTGCCCCCCTGCTTGTATGTAGTGTAGGCTTGTGCATTTGTGTGTGGGGGAAGGTGTGTGTATGAGTATGTGTGTGGTGTATGGTTAGTGAAGGAGTTCCGATTTTGAAATGTATACTTCTGGGGTTTTGGGATTTTAAGGTTTCGGCTTTATGATTTTGAGATTCTGAAGTTCAATATTTCAGGATTCGGGATTATAATGTGAACCCGGAGGTAGGTTTAAGTTTACTTAACATCTTTTTTGTGGTACTAGTTTGGATGGGATTAATTGAAAAGACATTGGGAGTTGTGTTAAGAGGTACAGGGGTGGCTGGGGGTGCGTTACTGGCAGTTTGGTTTGGGTTTAGGATGGAAATTAGGAAATAGTTATTGAATTGGGTGGATATACTGTCTGTTCTATTTGTGTTTGTGGGTGTTGGGTTCAAAGATCGGCCTGGATGCAAGAGCTGATTTATAGTAGCCCAGAATTTCTTGGGGTTATTATGGTATTTTAGTTGACATGTCATATAGTATTTCTTTTTGTCATTTTTTTTACCTCTTTCTTGGCTGTATTTCTGAGTTGTCTGTAATGGTTTAGTGTGGCCTGGCTTTTATTTGTTTGGTATTGGGCTCATGCTTCGTCTCTGGATCTTAGAAGCTATTTTGTTTCCTTGCTTAACCATACAGCATAGTTTTTTTTTTTTACGAATAGTTCTGTGAGGTACTTGGGTGTTCAGTATATTTAGGAAGGTACTGTCAAAATATGATACAGCTGAGTCTAGTGGAAATGTGGTCAGTGGGGTCCAGTTGCACTGTTGCAGGTTAGATATGAATATTTCAGGAGAAAAGTGTTTTTTGTTGTGTATTTGTTTGTAAGATATGGTTTTGGTGGTTTTTTGTTTTTTCCAAAGTAAATACATAGATGAGTGGTCACTTATGGAAGGGGGGTGGTTAGAGGGTTTTATCAGTTGATAGCAGGTGATGGGTGTAGTTTATCTGTTTAAATGTATAGTTACTGGGGGTGAGTGGGAATTAATGTTAGGGTAGGGGAGAGAAGAGAACCTGAGTGTAGTGAGGGTGAGCTGAGTGAGTGGATCTGGTCACAGCAGCGTAGTTCAAGAAAACAATTAGTAAGGACTTAATTACAATACAAGTATAGATACTAGATATCTCCAAAAAATAAATAAATATATATATATATATATATATATATATATATATATATATATATATATATATATATATATAGGTCTAACTGATAATGCTGAATGCTGGAAATGCCGATGATGAGAACAAAGACACCGGATGATCGACAATGGAGATGACCGACAGATGAAAATACTGACGCTGACAACACCGACATGTCAAATGAGCGCTAGTGTGTATGTATGCGGTAGTGACAGATGTCAGGGTTAGGGTGTGGGTAATGTAAGTGTGCAATAGTGATGGACTTTAGAGTTAGGGGCGGATTAAGTGAGTTAGGGTTAGGGCATGGGTTAGGTGAGTGTGCGATAGTGACGTACCTTAGGGTTAGGGTTTGGGTTAAGGTTAGTGGATAGATAGTTGCGTATGTAAGGTTTAGTGTAGGTTTGTAAGGTTTTTGGTGTGCTTGTGTTGTGTGTGTGCTTTTTGGACAGGGGATTTGTTTTGTTTGTTGACTGTCGGGATTGTGGTTTGTCGGGCATGTGAAGTTTCGTGTTTTTGAACTTTCGGTTTTGTGGTGTCAGTGATTTCGTTGTCAGTATTTTTGCGTGTTGGTGTTTTCAGGTAGACCCATATATATATATATATATATATATATATATATATATATATATATATATATATATTTATATATATATATATATATATATATATATATATATATATATATATAAAATCCTCTGCTGTCCTCATGTAAATTTTATCATGTATTGGGTCTAAAAGGATAAATTATACTTCTCCATCTCTATCCCCCAGATGTGCCTCTGAAAAGATACACTACCTTTCCAGACAGGATGTTATGTTGCAGGAGTTGAAGTCAAGTGTGTGTGTGTGTGTGTGTGTGTGTGTGTAGGGGCGGCATTTACCAAAACATATCCAAGACCCAAATTAGACTTAATCCACCATTATACACGCATACACACACACACACACACACACACACACACACACACACACACACACACACACACACACACACACACACACACACACACACACCTAGACAAATACACATATGAATATATGACAACATATACCACAAACAGGTTCATAGAGTCATAGGTGTGTGCAAGGCTAATGACCATGGAGCCTTTACAAGCCTAGCCCATAGGATTACCCTGTTGTTGTACCACCCAACCTTAGTTCCCAGTGCCTCTATCAAGTAGAGCCACTGGAGTGATCCCGGGGGTGAATTTTCTATTTCCCATCCACTCATCAAGATTTCTCTTGAAGAGGGCCAGTGAGGTGCTCTGTTTGACATGTATGGGAAGTATATTCCATAGCATGGGCAGTCTGTGGGTTATGAACCTGTCCCCCCAGCACATTCTGTTGATTGTGGTAATGAGGATGTCTCTGGAGCATGCGGTTTGGAGGGACTGGGATTTCTTTAGATGTAGCATTTCTAACAGAGCTGGGTCAGACATGGCTTTGTAAGTCAAGCAGAGATTGCCTCTAAGCAGGCGATAGGATACAGAGAATAGTTGGAGTTTTTTGAGTCTGTCCATATAGAACAAGTGTTTAAGGCCTAGGATCCTCTTTGTGAGGTACTTTTGCGGCCTCTCCAGTTGTTGCAGGTGTCTAGTGAGGTACATGCCAAATGGGGCATTGTACTCAATGATTGGCGTAATGAGGGAAGAGTAGAAGGAGACAATGACCTCTTTCTTCCTGGATGCAAAACTCTTAGTAATGAAATGTGCCACATAAAAGGACTTTCTGACCACAGTGGCAATGTGGTGGTCAAAAGAGAGGTTGCTGTCAACCTGTGTTCCCAAGATCTCTTATAACGCCGTCTGTATTTAGTGGACTTCTATTGATGTGGTAATTCATGGGAACTGGGTTTTTCCCAAAGGGGATGATGACACCTTTTTTGGCTTTGAGCTTAAGACCATGGTTCTGATACCAGTCGTTGGTCTCAGTGAGGCCTTTCTGTAGGATGTCAACATCACTTGGGGAGTTAATAATGACTCCCAACTTGCAATCATTTGTGAACTTTGTCAGCCAGAGTCCCTTCGTTTTGGCCTGGACTTCTGAGAAGTAGACACCAAACAGGGGAGGACCCAGGACCGATTCTTGTGGGACTCCACTCGTGACTGGTCGGCAGTATAACTTGGAGTCAGATACTTTCACATTGTGGGTTCTATCTGTGAGCCAGTTTGCAACCCACCTAGTGATATAGGGTCTGATGCCTAGCTTAGTGAGTTTTTCTATTATTCCTGAGTGGGGAATGGTATCAAAGGCCTTGGCCAGATCAAGGCAGGCTGTATGAACCACCTTGCCTTCATCTACAACTCTGATGACTGACTCAGAGAAGTTGACCAAGTTGAGCAGCCATGATCTACCCTTCACAAAACCAAACTGTGTAGGATCCAGAGTTTGGAGATTCCCTATATCCTTGTTTATTAACTCCATGATGATGTGTTCCATAGCTTTGCATATCAGACTTGTCAGGCTATTGGGATGATAGTTTCCAGGGCCTGTAGTCACTCCTCCTTTGTGGAGAGGGATGACTGTAGCAGTGCACCATTCAGTAGGGACAAAGCCTGATGTGAGGCTGTGATTGAACAGGGCACACAGGTGAGGTGCCAGTTCATTCTATAGTTCATGTAGAACATAACCAGGGATATTGTCAGGTCCCATAGAAGCTGTATTCTTGGCCTTGGACAGTGCTGTTCTCACCTGTGTGGCAGTAATACTGGGTGCCTGGCAAACTACTGGTATTGTGATTGTTCCTTTGTGGGAGAGGGAGGGCTAAAGTTGGCACTGAATCTGTCAGCCAGTATATTGGCAACATCTGTTCACTCAGTATAGGAGGTAACATTGTGCAGTAGCTCAGAGCAAATCTGGGTATTGCCATGGAGTTTCTTTACATAACTATAGAAGGCCTTGTGATTGTCTTTACTATCTGCTGCAATTCTGTTTTCATAGCTAACTTTAGAGGATTTGATGAGGGATCTCAACTTTTTGTTGAGGCTGATAAGGGAGTTTTTCCACTCTTAGGACTTCACCTTATTCTACGTCAGTTTCCTCCTTCTGTTGTAGAGTTTGTTTATGGCAGGGGACCACCAGATTGGCTTCCTTTTTGGAGGAGATCGTCTTGGTTCTATTGGGTATGGCAAGATCCATGCATTTGTGTACATGTTTGTAGAGTGCTTGGTGTATGATCTGGCAGTCATGCAAGTATTCTCCATTTGCATGGGTGTCATGAAGTTAGCCACCTCTGTTTTTGGAGCCCAAAGTTAGCTTTGGAGAAGTTTTTCATGGTGGTTACCTTTGGGGGGGGGGGGATGGGTGGGAGGGATGTGAATTTCCAAGGTGATTAGTTTGTGGTCAGATCTAACCAGGGAAGAGTTGACTATTGATGTAGAGCAACAGTCGCCCATAGTAGTAATGACTAGGTCAAGGATGTTGCTACCTCTAGTGGGGGGTAAGAACAAGCTGGTCCAGGGCATTGGAATTAATGAATTCCAGGAAACGTTGGGCAAGTGCATTGGTACATGTGTAGTTTTCCCAGTTAATGGAGGGGCAGTTGAAGTCGCCCAGTATGAGAGTGTTAGGTTGGACCCTAATATTCTTCAGAGTGCTTAGGAATGTGGAGTGCGAGTCTTGGGACATGGTTGGGGACCTATAGCAGGCTATGACCTGAATCACTGTCTTACTCAATGTTAGTTGCACCTGAAGTATCTCTGATGTGTTATGTTGGGTGACCAGTCTGGAGGTGTGTGCATCCTTTATAAATATGAAAACACCACCGCCTTTGGAGCTTTGGTCCAAGTTCTGGGGCTGAATGGTGTGGAATGAATTATAGCCTGGTAGTGCATGGGTGCTTTCTGCTGCCTTGAACCAGGTCTCTGTTACAGCACAAATGTCGGTGTTCTCCATTTTAAGGAGGGCTTTGAGTAAGTGCATTTTGAGATTTAGACTTCTAGCGTTGAGCAGCATGACCCTCAAATTGCATTTGTTTGTAGCTGTTACAGTGGTAATTTGGTCCTTGGAACACCACCTAAAAAAGGCACTATAGTGGTGGCAAAAGCCTTGGTCAGTATCCGGAAGCCCAGGGGTGACAGATGTAGGCCATCTGTGGCAAAGCATCGAGGTCTGTCAATCATGTCATCCCAGGCAGATAGATACTGGATCCCCATAGAATGACACCAAAAACTTAGCCAGTTGTTGAAATCACTCATTTTCTCCTTATACTGTGGTATCATTCTGGGTGATGGTAGGATGCTTCTCAGGGCTAGGGTATTACCTGCCTGGTCTACATAATCTGAGAGCTCCTCTATGTCTCTTTTCATGTAGTCCAGGGAGGTACATCTCAGGTCATTCACACCCACCTTTTTCTTCTAACAACAACTTATTTAATATTCAGGTCTCTAAAAACAGAGGTGTCCACCAGCTTTACTTTAAGTCCTTAATTTATAATTTCATAAGCATGGCCTTCCTGATGCCTTTATTTTTTACATGTTTCTATGTAATTTTCTGGACATGCTTCTCTGTAATTTTCTATGCAATTTTCTTTTTTTTTTTTAATTTTTTATTGATTTTCATGAAATAAAATAATACAAGAAATATGATATATAAATATACACAATATATGTCTTAAAAACATTATAACATGGAACAATAACTCTTTACAATGTCCATAACAGATATAATGTCATTGTTGTGATTACATTTTATCTAGTAATTTTTCAAGCTTTAACCAAGTTAATTCCTTATGTGTTATCTTAGCAGTTCTTTCTGAAATAGCTTGCAACTCCCTATTACATACAAGTTTAGCTAATAGTAAAAAATCTGTAAATGATAGCATTTTTTTACACTTCCAATTTGACATAATGATTTTTCTTGCAATTGCAAGCAAGGACCAAAGAAAGTGCACCTGTATTTTGGGGATATCAGTTGGTATCGGTGCATTGAACAATAATAATGAGTCAGATACTTCACACTTGTCCGACCACAATGCTTTTATGAAATTTCTGAACTCTATCCAGAATGGAGTTACTATTTTACTTGTAAGAAGCATGTGTACCCAATCTGCACAAAGTATTTCCTCACATCTCCAACATTTATTAAGATTATTTTTTTTATATCAAGTCCATCTTATGTGGGGTAATAAAGCTCCTATGGATGTGTTTCCACATGAACATTTTCCAATAAGGGGATGACGTTGAGCTGCTAATTGATTTAAGTAGTAACTCTTTATCACTACTTGAAAAAATGGATTTGTTTATTCTTTCTGTGAAATTCCATAAGGAGCCCTCTGGGATTTGCATATTGGTTCTTAAAGATTTATATATACTTGATAGCCATAGAATATTATTAACGTGCAAAGTGTTTATTTCACAAAGAAAAAAAAAGTATTTTAGGTATAGGTGTTGTGTTGGTGATATGACATATTTTAAATTCATTAGCTATGTATTCTCTAAATATTTGTATGTTCAACCAGTTGTTATGCTTTATGTTGTACCTGGCCATAAGGCAACCTGGTTCGTGGATATTATTACTGCATAGAAACTGGTGCCAGAAAACTAAACCATTTTCTTCCATTACTTTTATTTTAGATACACTGAAAGAGTCCAGACATGTCTTTGTGTATGCTATGGGAAATATTAAAAATATTAAGCTTTTTATCATATGATATTTGTTTATTATCTTTTTTAAATTATCTAATATATGATTAGTGAAAAAAAAAGAGTTTTTTATTCTTATTGGTTTGTAGAAATGGTCTTTGACAACAAGGAAGATTTTTTTATTTTCTGAGAACATATTACTGTCAATAGTTGTGTCTGTGTCAGATAATATGATACTTACATGGAGATTTTTCCAGTTAGAACTATATTTGGAGTTTAACCATTGGCTCATCACATTAAGTATGGTCGATTCTGCATAAAGTTCTAAATTTGGGAATGCTATTCCCCCATCTTTTCAGCTTCTGTAATGAAAAGCATGGCTGATTCTTGGCTTTTGAGTAAACCATAGGAAATTTATTAACATAGAGTTTAGTTGCTTCATTAACTGTTTGGATGGGGAGGCAATTAAAGTTTGGAAGTAGAACAATATTTTGGATAATATGACCATTTTTATTAATGACAGTCTTTCTTCTATCATGAAATGCATTTTATTCCATCTATTTAAAAATTCATTAACTGTGGATAATAGGAATTTATAATTTGTTTTTAAAGTATTATTCCAATTTGACTTTATGTGTATTCCTAAATACTTAATGGTGTCATTTGCCCAGTTAGAATTGTTGTGTTTTCTTAGTAAAATGTCTACTTTTGTATTTATTAATAATGTTTCTGTTTTAGTGTGATTAAAGCTTAGGCCTGAAACCTCTTCAAAAACTTGCAGGGATTTTGTTATATGATCTATTGAGGAATCTATATTTCTAATTATTAGCATGACATCTTCCACAAAATGTTATATTTTAGAATTGTAGCTTGGACTAACAGAAAATCCCCTTATATTAGAATTTGCTCTTATGAAGTTAGCTGGAGGTTCTACTAACAGGGCAAATAATAAGGGGGAGAGTGGGCAGCCTAGTTTGGTACCTTTTAGGATGTTGAGCAGACCTGATAAAAAAGCACCAATTTTGATGTATGATATTGAGTTAACATACAGTCTGTTAATTATATTGATAAAGTCAAGGGAGAAGCTATATACTTCTAATACTTTAACTAAATAGGACCAATTTATAGAGTCAAAAGCCTTTTATAAGTCTAGGTTAATAATTGATGGTTCTTTTTTTTTTCCTGTTAGCATGATCTACTAAGGGAAGGAGCCTGATAGCATTGTCTTGTACTCTTCTATTTAGGATGAAGCATGTTTGATCATCACCTATTATGTTAGGCATCAGTTGATTTAATCTGTTAGCTAATATTGATGTAACAATTTTATAGTCCACATTTAATAATGAAGTGGGATGATAAAAAGTTACTATTTTAGGGTCTTTGTCATGTTTTAGGATAGGGGGAATCATGGCATATTTCTAGGAAGGGAATGAGCTTGTCTTTTTCCTAAATTCCTCAAAAGTTGTAAAAGTATCTTTTATGTATCGTCTGTGAGTACTTTATACATTTCTCCTATTAATCCATCTAATCCTGGGGCTTTGTTATTCTTAAGGCTTTGAATCCTCTCTTTTAGTTCACTTAATGTTATTGGTTTGAGAAGTTTGGTATTCTGTTCTATTGATAGTTTGTTGCCTATGTTCTCATTTAAGAAGTTATCTTTTGGGACATTGTTACTAATATTTGGATTTGTATAACAAAAGAACGCCAACTCCTACTCCTCCTTGAGCCAGGGCAAAAAAGCACAAAATGTCAAGAAATAAATCCAATAAGCGTCACTTCAAGCAGTTGTTTAACGCTTTTTTATTATTCAAAAGAAAGAGCGTTTTCGCTGTAGTTAATACTGCAGCTTCTTCAGAACAAAACATTCAAAAGTACCGCCAACAAGTGTATAAATAGAACGTGCACAGCGTGGCTTAATAGTTAATTCAGATTAAAAGAAACAGTACATCAAAGCCGAGCTGTGCACACGTCAAATATCAAAATGTGAAAAATGTGTGTAAAAATGTAACATGTGCACCTAAATCTGTATATAAAAATGCTGTTGATTTAAAGTGCTTGTTGTTTTAAAATCTTTCAATACCGCAATTATAATCAAATAATGTTGTAAACCAACGTCCCAGCACTCTATTTATCCTAAAGAGTGTTAATACGGGTAATTGAAGATTAAAAACCGTAACTTACAGTAACCAAAATACAAGTTACCAGCAATTTGGTGTGTCACTACACATAAATACCATACATAATTATGCTGTCTTGAATAGACAGATATAAAAAGTCTATTACAAGACCACAACCAGTTAGAAAGTATTACATACTAAGAACAAAGATACATAGAAAGAATAAATAAAAATAAAAATAAAAATGAAAATAAAAGACTGACCATGAACTATGGAATATATACCTAAATTGTTAAAAGTGATCTTATCAAACGCAATAAAATAAAAAAGTCATTAAAAAATCATAAAAGATCTATTTATGTAAATTAATGTCATCTCATGTAATTCCTCATCTTTATTATACAAGAGATATTGCAATGTTCATTCAACCCTGGAACACAAAATGAGTTCAACAATTCTCGAGTTTCTAGTATAAGACTAACTGGTCCTCCCCTCATGGATAGTGGTACTTCATCAATAGCTAACAAACTAAAACAGTGCCCCTCATGTTTAAAACAGTGTTTTGCTAAGGTGTTTTCACATTTCTTAGTTTTTATTGCGTACAAGTATTCATAAACCCTATCATGTAACCTTCGTCAGTTTTCCCTACATAAAATGCTTCACAGCAGTTACTTAGGGCCAAGTAAACTATAGATTTAGATGTACAATTAAGTTTATGGTTAATGTAGTATTTCTTGTTACAAATCTTGAAAGAACTACAAGTTTTTACAAATTGACAATACTTACAAAACCCACACTGTGTGCAACCTTTGGGCTTTATATTATTATTTAACCCTTTATTATTTTCAAGGATAGTTTTTAAATTACTCCCACGTTTATACACAAACCTAGGTCTATCCCCTAGTTTTACCAGCAGTTCTTCATTGTTCAAAATGAAGTGCCAGTTTTTAATTAGAATGTATTGGATGTCAAGGGAATTCCTACTAAAAGTGGAAATTAAACTAGTTTTAGAAGTTTCTATATTCCTGTTGCTCCTTCTATTACTGTTATTCACTACTACTAGGTCCTGCTCTCTCACTTCAAAAAAGGGGTTTAGGTTCTCTACTTCTAAGGTTTTCCTTCTAAGTAGTGGGAGGTAGAAACCATTGAGGCGCTTGCTGTTAACCTCATCCAAGAGTTCTAAAAACATGGTCAATGGGTAGTCTCTACTCATGAACATACCTCTTAAGTTGTTGCATTTGTTAACGAATGCTGTATCCCTACTACACATTCTGGCTGCTCTTATTAGTTGACCCTTAATAATGACTCTTTTTTGCTTGAAAGGGTGTGAACATTTGAAATGCAAAAAGGAATTGCAGTAAGTTGGTTTTCTATAGATTGTGGAAAAATATTCTAAATTATTTGTATCTTTGTAAAGTTTCACATCCAGATAATCAATATCAGTAGTCGAAAAAGTGAATGTGAATTTTAAAAAGGATGTAGAGTCATTTAAAAATTCAATCAATGCCGATGCATCATCTGCATTTCCATTAAACAAAATGAACACATCCAAAAATCCAAAATACTGTTCTCACTGGTAAATGCTCTTGTGAAAACAACCAGTAAATATATAATAAAAACGTAGCACAAGAGCAAAAGCAAGGGTCAAATCTTATATTCAAAGCCAGATGCTTTTATTAATAAAACAATGGATAAGCGCTTTCGCTAAAAATAGCTTCATCAGATCACAGTGTTTGCTTAACATAGACAGTTTAAATACTAAAACACATGGTGAGTACAATTCAAATGAACCAATCATCATCACACATCAATTAGTTCACTTAACATTTAAAGCAGCAAATACAAAAGTATATCAGTGCATTCATGACTGCTACTAAACATGTAAAAATAAATATATATATATAAAAATAATTCCATTTAAAAAGCGCATCCTTTAAATACAACAAGCTGTTTAAGTTATGATCATTGTCTGATGAAGTGGCTTGGTCCACGAAAGTGCTCACCGCTTGTTCATTGTGGAAATAAATTATTGTATTTTTTTATTTTGCAGTCTGGTCTGTTGCTTCCAGTGTTTTTATGCTATTTGACTGGATTTTGGGAGCACAGTTTACCTTAACCACTTATCTTTTGGTTTTGCTTATTGTATTTTGTTATAAGTGGTGTATGGACATGACTGAAGACAGTTTGCCATTGGAAGGCCTTGAGCAAGTTCCAGCATTTGGAGGAGGAAGTATGCAGGATATGAGACACCTACAGAGATTTGTTGAGGTTAGAGAGAACCCACTGCTGTGTCAAGAATTAACTGACAATTCACCTTTGTTGGAGTCTGACAGTGAGTATGATCATACAGCCCTTAAGAAAGAACTTTTTAAATTAGAAAATGATCTTCATAAGCTTAAGCGGCTGTAGACATGAAGACTCTATTTTGAGGCCTTTTTACATTTAAATATCATTCCTCGTGGGCTGTGAGTACTTAACATGCCCACTTATGGTAACGCATATCAAGACTTGCTTTTGAAATGGCAATGTATCAATATAGAAACTAGTCGCAAGTACATGCAGCTGTTGATTGATTTGTTTAATCCTGAAGAGGTTCAGTTATCTGAAACAGTTTATAATATACAGGATGAAATGTATGGGAAGTTTCCGAGCTCTGTCTTGGACATTAAATTGGATAATCTTATTGAGACTGTTGGCATATATAAGCAGCAACTTTTTGGCAATAAAAGAAAAAAGATCTTGAGAGACAAGGAAGATTTTGCCAATGGGTGGGTCTTTGCTTGGCCCAGGGATTGTGCTGGTCAACAATCTAACATCAGGACTTTCCAGCAGTCCACTACTACTTCCATTGTAGCTGGGCCAGTTTGAGAGGTAATTACAACCAAGGGAAGTGGCAACGAATCAACGCTGAAAGAGGTGGAGTCTACGACTTTGATGTCTGATGTAATTATGTGAGTTTTGGGGGAAGACACTACCAGGAGTATGGCCTCTACACATGTGGAAGATGATTCGCATGTTATCTCAAACCTCTCTAATTCGAGGGTTCAACCCGAGAAAGGGGCTGGCAACTCTGTGATCTTCAGCAGAGCGCACAGCAAATACAGTGGGTCAGTACATGTACCCATTGTTGCAGGCATGTTATAGGGTTCTTCATCCCTAACTCTCACTACACCATACTCCATACGCCAAGCTCCTTTTCGTGACTGGCTGCAGAGCAGAGGCCGCATGAAAAGAAAAGTGTCCCAGGAGGAGGAGCAGCAGCCCCTAACTTTAAAGAAAATGTGGCAGCAAGGGAGTGGACACTGATTTGGAATATTTCAAGAAGGACATTGACTGAGACTGAAAGTAAATTGTTAAATAAAGGTATGTCATTCATTCCTGCACATAAAATGACAGTTATGGATAATATTTTAGAACTTAAAGCCTTTACTTGAAGTATTATGTTGAAAATGCAATTTGGTGATTTTGGAAGTACCCCAATTGGGGCAGATATTTTTTAAAAAACAAGTGGTTATGTTCCCACTAACAATGCAGTGGTAGACGCTTTTGAAAGAGTGTGTATTAAAGAAATTTACAGCTTGCATAATTGCAATGTTCATGATAAATATTTTAATAATTTGAACAAAGAGGAAAGGATAGCCCTAGATTGTTTACATAATGATGTTACCATCTCTGTGAGACCACCGGACAAAGGTGGTTCACTGGAGGTGATGGATTATTCCTTATATAGAACTCCATGTTTAATATGCTAGATGACATCAAATTTTATTCTAAAGTGAGTTTACAACAAGTGCAGAGATGTAGTGGCGTTATACATAATGCATTATATGAATGTCTGGCATGTCGTATTATTGATTTTGATTTGTTTAACTATTTTATTGTGAAAGATCCTGTAATACCAATAATACAGGGTCTCCCCAAAATCCACAAGGATTCCCTGAAACCACCAATGAGACCCATTGTCTCAGGGAGGGGTTGGTCACCGAAACCATATCAATTTATGTAGAGAGACATTTGAAACCCATACTCAGGAAGAATCATATCATTCTATTAGACACAGAGCATTTTCTGAGGGATTTGTATTCATTTGTTAGCACATATGAGAATGTAGGTAAACTATTGTTAAGTACTTTGGATGTGCAGTCTCTGTTTACCGTTATCCCCAACCAGGTGGGGATTGCATTTTTCAGGAAGTATTTATTAGATGATGGTTCATATGACAGACAGTGTGTAGATTTCTGTCTTTACTCATGGAGCTTATCCTAGAGAACAATTTATTTATGTTTGAAGATAAGCTTTATAGACAATTGGGTGGCGTAGCCATGGGTACTTCTTGTGCCAATGGCTATGCCAATGTTGTCATGGCTTCCTGGGAAAAGCAACATCTTTTGAGTGAGCATGGTAAACACCTGAAATTCTATGGGAGGTTCATAGATGACCTCTTCCTTTTATGGGAGGGGGATGTGTCTACGTTTGACCCTTTCTTTTTGTATTTGAATGAGTGTACCAATTTTCTAAGGTTTACTATGAAGAGTTCTTTTAACTCAATTGATTTTCTGGATGTTAAGGTGATAATGAGGGATGATGGGGGTTTTGAGACTGAGAGTCACAGGAAGGAATGCTATAGAAGTAGCTACTTGCATAGGACAAGCATGCACCCCCAACATATATTTAAAAATATTGTCAGGGACCAAGGTTTGAGAACTTCGAGGCTAATGCAAGCCATGATAAGTTTGAAGGTGAATTGGCTGAGTTGAGAACAAGGTTCCTACACAGGGGATACACTGATAGAGAACTGCAGGGTACTCTGAGAGAAGTAATGGGCTGTAGGGACACTGATGGGAGGCCTTATTTCTCTGATAATGTACAGCCATCACAAACAGTAGGTCGCCACAGGGGGTGTATGAGAATGTCGGTCACCTACTTTAGTGATATCAAAAGATCACAAGATGTTTTTCGTAGGAACTGGAATATCCTATGCAGTGATGATGCTGTAAAGGAGTTAGTGGGTGAGATCCCGAGGTACACTTTCAGGAACAAGAAGATTTTGAAAATAATTTTATGTGGACCCAGGTTACAACAGGGGAATGTACAGGTTGGTGATATGGGTGAGGTGCCACCCTACCCTGTAACGGTTGTAATTATTGTACTCATATAGATGATAGTGGGGAGTTCAAACACCCAGATATGGGTAGAGCTTTTAAGTTCAGACTCTCAGCCAACTACAATAGCAGTAATATTGTATATTTGGCCCATTGTTTGACCTGTATTTTATGTTGCAATGACAACCAGAAGGCTGAGGGATCGGATGCGTGAACATCTGTATGATATAGGGAGGGAAGTGGAAACCAATGCTCTAGTGAGACATGTCAAAGCTCATGGAGATGCACATGAATTTGTCTTCATGGTGATTGATAGGGTGTTAGGTGGTTTCAGAGGGAGAGACCTAAAATTAAAAGTGGAAACAAAAGAAATGGAATGGATTGTAAGACTCAAGGCCAGTATGGGGAAGGGACTTAATGACAAGGTTAACATTAAGCCCATTTTATTAGGAAGGGATTTGCTCAAATTATTATATTTTTATTTTATTTGTACAGGAACTCATTTTGGCTGTTGTAATAATATTTATTTGTTATATTTTTATATTTTTTTTACATATGATACTGTGTTTATAACATGTTATTACAATTCTTATGGCTGTTTTCTCTGTTGCTTTAAATGAAGGTGGGGATTTTTGCACTTGCTTAATTGCCATGAACTGGCATAAAAGGAGCTGTTTAAGTTATGATCATTGTCTGATGAAGTGGCTTGGTCCACGAAAGCGCTCACTGTTTATTCATTGTGGAAATAAATTATTGTATTTTTTATTTCGCAGCCTGTTCTGTTGCTTCCAGTGTTTTTATGCTATTTGACTGGATTTTGGGAGCATAGTTTACCTTAACCACTTATTTTTTGGTTTTGCTTATTGAATTTCCCTTATATGTTTAACATTGGTTAAGTTTTTTGATTTCACAGCTAATCTATGCATGTCTTTTGGGTTAACAGAATAAGACTGTAATTTGATTCTTACTAAATTTATTGCCAGTTTGTGGTTAAGAATTTCCACGTAATCAAGGTTTAATTTTTACGTTCTGTATTGGTGTTTATGTCTTTATCATTTAGATTTCTTTTTAGTTAATCCATTTCTGATTGTATTCTCGATAGCGTACTATCCCATTCCTTTTGTTTGTTTAGGTGCCAGGTTTTGATTTTACCAAAAATGTAAGATTTCAGGATATCCCAGACAATTACTTTACAAGTACTATCATTGTCATTTATGTCTAGAAATATTTTGATTTCTTTCAGTAACCATTCCTTAAACTCGGTTAACGGTTATCTTAACAATGTATGCTGGTATTCTTTGCCAGTATACTAGATGACTAGATTTCATGTTGATTTTAAAGAAAATAGTGTTGTGGTCGGACATTGGACAGGAGCTAATGAAAACTTCCTGATTTTTTGAGAATAAATAATCTACAGCCAAAACCTTATCAGTGGTAGTTTGTGTACCGAATCTGTATGAGTAATGTGTGTATTTTAGGGATTTGGGTCCTATTTTTTTCATAAATATCTCTTATATTTTAATTATTGATGAAGTTATTCAATCTTTTAACAGGTGCAGATATCTTAAACATATCACATTTAGTAGTGTCACTTCTGGAGAGAATACAGTTAAAATCACCTGCATATATTATTTCTCCCTTAGATTTGATTGCAAGTAAGTTAAGATATTTATTCGCTGTTGCAGCACTGATACTGGGTATCAAATAAGTGTTGGCTAATGTGATTATTTTTTTATTTATTTCTAGAATAATTAAGCAGAACATGTCATTTTTGCTGGAATACATGTCGATTAGTTTAGGTACTGGTAGTGTTTTCCTCCACAATATCATGGCGCTTCTTCTTTTGGTCCGAAAATGAGATTCTGCAAGTATAGAATAGCCATTAAAAGGCATCCTATTCAAATCTTCTTCTATTATATGAGTTTTTTGCAAGAATGCAATATTTGGTTAAGCTTCCTCTCTTTATAGATTGTTGAGTCCATTTACATTTAAGGACAAATATTTATATGAAAACATTCCTATAGATTGTGTTAGATAGTAAATATTCTGTTATGAACATAACACGAACACTGAATATAACTGTAAAACATTTAAAACTATTTACAAGTCTAAACATGGAATATTTAATTCCTGGTTTAATGAGAAATTCCTCAAAACCACCTTCGCCCATCCTAAGAACAGTAATGTACACCTGTTCTGTGCTACTGCCATTACAATAGCTGTACAGAATGTAATAAGAAATGAAAACAAAGTAAAAATCTACTCATTAGAATTGTTACTGATTTGAGTAGTGAAATACCAAAATGTGTGAAATTAAAGTTAATGGATTATTTGTGGTAATTATGTGTATTAGAAGTAATTATCTTTGTACAACTAAATCAGAGAGTTATTTAAAAACAAAAGACTTATGTGTATTGTTACTGGAGTAGGAGAATAGTAATGCCTTTAGGTAGCTTATATTTAGCTGTGAGTCTAAAAAGTTTTCCAGACAGATTTAATAAAAAACATCGAACTATCAACAATTTTAAGTAAAAGCTATTAAGATTTCAGATAAATATTAAAATTAAGCAAATCACTTCAATCCGTACTTAGCTGAATAGCCTGCATCTATATGATGTTACTATTTGCTTGCATTGGAAAAGCGGGATGATGTTGAGTAGAATAGATCTCTAAAATTATGTCTATTTGCAGTCTGTGGAGTCAGCAGATCATCTACTAATGCTTTGAGATGTGAGAAGTGACTAAAGTATCTGACAGAATATCATGCTAGTACAAGCAGGAAACACAGACTTCACAAAGGGAGCATCTCATGCGAGAGTATGAAACAAATCATGGAACCATATAGGATGAGAGCCTACTTTGTCTGAAAAATATAACTAGGGAGACTATAATCTTTTTGTAGTATAAACATTTTGTCTTCTTAAAGTAATGCGTAAATGTACATATATTAAACCAGAGAACACAACAGATATCCAAAAAACTAGTAAGTAACTCTCTCTGTAAATGAATGTGAACAGATATTGCAAGTCCTGGTAATAACAAAAGAAGAAATTACTTATGTCCGACTTCTGTACATATTATGCTAGGGACAACTATAAACATGCATATGTATAAATGGCTCAGACAACACAGTAATATGCAACAGTTGAACAGCAAATGCTATAGATACACAGAAAAAGTAGGTTTGAATACCTCAGACCCCTATAAACTGTTATGGGAGCATAATGTAACAGGTTACAAAATTGCTGTCAGCAATAGAAATGTCTCAATACATGTGTAAGGGTGATGACAACAAAATGGAAAGAGTTCACATATATAGGTGCATATTATAAGGGTGGTTGTGTGTTAGTCATATAGAGCTATACCTATGTATACCTAGAAAGAGCAATGCATAAGAACTACAAATGTAATCCAAAGTTCATGATTACTGCCCTGTGCATATGTATCTTAGAATAAGTTATGTTCAAAAAGGTTAGTTATTAAAGCTAGATAACAAAACAGGCAGAGAGAGTTAAGTAAATCATAAAGTAAAATGCTTAAAATACTTCTTTTTGAACAGTAAATCTGTATATTTTAAAGTCCTCTTTCCCCTTCCACTCCCCTTAGCCTTAACATACTTTTTTAATGTAAAATTAGCACTATTTACATATTAAATAAAGACATTTCTGCTAACTATCTCATGTTAATTTATAAAGCCAAAAGTCTGTGTGGAATGTATGTATGGTCACAACAGATGTATACTTTGTGTAGAAATCTTATTATAACTTTATATGATGGGTATAGTTTGTTAATTGTAATAAGTTTAAATGGAAGTAATGTGTATCATTTGCATACTGTGTGAAGCTGTTGTTTGAAGGCTGTTGTCATTTGCTGACTGTGTCTGTGAGATTAATAGAACAGTGTGAATGGATAGGAAAGAGAGGCGAAAAAAGAATCAATAAGTGCTGGGTAGCAATATTATGTTACCAGTGATGTAATGCACAGCCCGCATAATAAATGTCTGCTGTAAGGTATTATAGTAGCAATATTATGTTACCACTGATGTAATGCACAGCCTGCATAATAAATGTCTGCTGTAAGGTGTTATAGTAGCAATATTATGTTACCAGTGATGTAATGCATAGCCCGCATAATAAATGTCTGCTGTAAGGTGTTATAGTAGCAATATTATGTTACCAGTGATGTAATGCACAGCCTGCATAATAAATGTCTGCTGTAAGGTGTTATAGTAGCAATATTATGTTACCACTGATGTAATGCATAGCCTGCATAATAAATGTCTGCTGTAAGGTGTTATAGTAGCAATATTATGTTACCATTGATGTAATGCACAGCCTGCATAATAAATGTCTGCTGTAAGGTGTTATAGTAGCAATATTATGTTACCACTGATGTAATGCACAGCCTGCATAATAAATGTTTGCTGTAAGGTGTTATAGTAGCAATATTATGTTACCATTGATGTAATGCATAGCCTGCATAATAAATGTCTGCTGTAAGGTGTTATAGTAGCAATATTATGTTACCAGTGATGTAATGCATAGCCTGCATAATAAATGTCTGCTGTAAGGTGTTATAGTAGCAATATTATGTTACCAGTGATGTAATGCACAGCCCGCATAATAAATGTCTGCTGTAAGGTGTTATAGTAGCAATATTATGTTACCAGTGATGTAATGCACAGCCCGCATAATAAATGTCTGCTGTAAGGTGTTATAGTAGCAATATTATGTTACCACTGATGTAATGCATAGCCCGCATAATAAATGTTTGCTGTAAGGTGTTATAGTAGCAATATTATGTTACCAGTGATGTAATGCACAGCCTGCATAATAAATGTCTGCTGTAAGGTGTTATAGTAGCAATATTATGTTACCACTGATGTAATGCATAGCCTGCATAATAAATGTTTGCTGTAAGGTGTTATAGTAGCAATATTATGTTACCATTGATGTAATGCATAGCCTGCATAATAAATGTCTGCTGTAAGGTGTTATAGTAGCAATATTATGTTACCATTGATGTAATGCATAGCCTGCATAATAAATGTCTGCTGTAAGGTGTTATAGTAGCAATATTATGTTACCATTGATGTAATGCATAGCCCGCATAATAAGTGTCTGCTGTAAGGTGTTTATGTTACTGCAGCTTATTTTTTAAGTAAATATTTAAACAAGTTTGTTTATATTGAAGTATTTAGCAACTGTATATATTATTATGCAAAAACGCAGGCTTAAGTATACATATATATTCTGTTCATAGGTTAGTACTAAGCTAACTGCCCTTGTGAGCCATTTTCAGCCTAGCCAATTATCCCTTGTGAGACTCAAACCCTGCACTTTGTGTTTGTAAGGCAAACACCTTAACCATTAGGCCACCCTCCCAACCCAATATATATATATGTATATATTTACTAAATAAGTAGAAAGTTGGTACCTTATGATTCCATTTGTATCTTGCATTTTCAGATGTATTGTTTGTTAATACGTTTTGAGAGTGATGGTTTTTATACTATTTCCCCTTAATCTTCTTACTAGATTTGTCAGCTGTAGTTATTTTATCATTAGCAGCTTGTCTTTTCAGACTGGGCAAATAAAGGTCCATTTCCTCTACTTTCTCATGTAAGTTGCTTTTCCTCATGAAGGCTGATGCTTCTTCAAGAGAATTGAATATTTTTTGACCATCCGAAAGGGTAATTTTGATTCTGGCCAGAAACATTATCTAGGCTTTAATAGTGGCTTTTTTTAAGTCTTTAATAAGTGGGACACACGCTTTTCTCTTTGTGATCACAGTGGAAGCATAATCATTGTCAAAGCTTATATTTTTCTCCTTGACTTGGACTGGATTTCCTGACCATGCAGCACTTAATCTTAAGTCTTTGTCTTGTGTAGATAGGCATTTTACAATGATGGATCTCGCAGCTGTTTAATTTTTTGATGCAGATGTATATGACATGGACCTGTGGGCTCTCTCGATTCCGAAAGTTAAAGCTTCAGGGAGGTTTAGTATTTTTGGAAGCCAATCATTTAGGAAGAGAATCGTATTATTTCCTTCCATTTTCTCTGGAACTCCATAGATCCTAATGTTGTTTCTTCTGGATCTACACTCTGGATCTTCCACCTTTTTCTAGTAGCTGGTTATTTTGTTTTAGTAAAAAGTTTATCTGTTTATCATTTTCCATTTGCCTGCCATCTGTTTCATTTACTGATTCTTCTATAGCTGCTATTTGGTTAGAGTGAGTAGTAATAATTTCCTTGAAGTCATCAGTTTGTTTTTCGCTTTCTTTCTTCATATTTTCTTTAATCTTCTCTAAATGATCCATCTTTATAGAAAGATCCTGAATGCTGGTGATTATTGTTTGACGTTCCTTTGTCATAGCGCTCTCTTGTAGAGATGTCTTTGAGCGACTCATAGCTGTTTCAGTCTGTAAGTGGTGACAGAACTTCTGACAGGGAATATGTAAATAATTGAAAAAATTAAGATTTCTTCTGATGAACTTGTTCACAATATCAAGATAAGTAGTTGTGGAAAAATTCTTCAATATTTGTTGAGTTAAAATTGAAAAATCCTATGAGAAAAAATAATTTCAGGCAGAGCATCAAGAAAGTGCAGCTAACTCCTTGGCATCTTGGCCACACCTCCTCTTCTATGTCATTTTCTGCACATCCATCTTATTGCACATTTCTACTTTCACTTTTTTACCATTTTTTGTCTTTATTTATTATACTGTGATTCTCTTCATGCTCACTTCTTGTCTGCAGTTTGTTTGTTTATGTGTGTGTGTATAAGTGTACATTTTTTCTAGTACTTCTGCATTTTATAACATAAGCTAGATTCAAGTTTGCTGAATCTAGACTGTTAAAAGTATTATTTGAGCACTAAAACCAGCCCACCTTACATTAAGAAGGCCTTCCTGCGCCCTTGTGGCAGAAGTGTGCAGCAAAGGACCCATATTAGTTGGGGGTTTCTGGAATAATTTGCAGTCTTGGCTTTCCCTTTTGGTTACTTTGTTTAAAATCATTTAACTTTGCTTGTCTTTAAGTGCCATATTTGTACAAGTTTGCACTCAGTTTACCTGAGCTGCTGAGAGATTGGTGACTTTAGCCAGAGATCTAGAATGAATCAGAACTAAATCTAAGGCATCCATTAAAATCTGCTAGAAAAATAAGTATTTTTAAAGCCTACATAGCACTTTGAGAACAGTATTTTACTGAATTGCTGCTTTATTTAAACTGTTTTTTGCTGTTGTGACTGTGATTTTCTGCCCTTTTAATTTCTAGTACTTCTGCGTTTTATAGCATAGGCTAGATTCAGACTTGCTGAATCTAGACTGTTTGGTATCACTTGAGTACTAAAACCAGCCATCTCACATTAAGAAGGCCTCCCTGCACCCTTGTGGCAGAAGTGTGCAGCCTAGGACCCATCTGAGGATTGCTGGAATAAGGCTCAGTCTTGGGCTTTCCCACTGGTTACTTTGTTTTAAAATCTTTTAACTTCACTAGTGTTTAAGCCTCATGTTTGCACATAGTTGTGCATCACACAGCAGGGTTTAGCACAGCTGTAAATAGCCGTGCATAGAAGGAAACACCTAGAAAGACAATTTTCCCTAGATATCTTTTAAGAAACCTTCCTAAGTTCCCCTGCTTCACTGCGCACAACACAGTTGTGCACTGCTGCCCTGTGAGCAACTCAGTTGTGCATTGTGAAACAGTTGAGTGCCTTCCTTGTTAGTATAGTGGTAAGTATCCCCCCTATGAGGTGGGAGACCAGGGTTCAATTCCCCCATGGGGAGCATATGATTTCTTTGGACGGTGCAGTGGTAGTGTTATTGCCTCACATAAACAGGTTATCTGGTTCATTTCTTGCTTGCAGTGCCTTTTGTGTGGAGTCTGCATGTCCTTCCTGCATTTGTGTGAGTTTTCTCTGTGTACTCCAGTTTCCTCCCATGTTACAAAGACATGCCTCTGGAGTATTTCTCCCCAGGCCACCACTGAAAATTGGCTTTGTTCCAAGTTGGACTTTCCCGGTTAACAAATAATAAATACATTGGCACAACTGTTTACCCCAGCCCTCCATAGTATAGCCTCTTTATGTTAGTCTTACAGCAAAACTTGGTCCATCTAGCCCACTGCCCACTAGTTACTACAGTATATACCTTCCATAATGGATGTACAGTTTCCCACCATTTCTCCAGCCTGCCTGATTGACATGGGCATCCTGAGGCAATGTAGCAATTTATGTATACTGACAACCAATTACTCCTAGAACAAACAAATACAACATGTGAGAGATGTATCTAGACTATGAATTTGGAATCAAGTCTCTCACATAACAACAAACCAGATATCAAACAGCTTGTCATCAGACACAATTCACCTTTTGCACATAAGAAGCTCACAACACATAAGCCCACATACACGGAGGTACTCACTAGAAGCCTGCCTAAAGATTAGTGACCTCCCAAGTGCAAACCTACTGCACACACTGCAGACCCAACAGAATCCACTACACATAATAATACACACAACAGTGTCACAGCCAATGAGCCCCTCAGGCAAAACACCTCAAAACCAAATGTCTTGGTCATGGGTGATGCCATAGTGAGACACACAGATGTCCCCCTTACCAGGCTGAACAAATAGAAGGTCACGGTCAGCTGCCTGTCAGGTTCTAAGATCTGTCGCATCTCACACACACACACACACACACACACACACACACACACACACACACACACACACACACACACACACACGCACACACTCAAGTCACTCAACAAGTACTGTTATAGTATAGGACATATTGGAGTGAATGACTTTGATACGTACCTCACTGGGCTATATGAAGAGAGATATGTTTGATCTCTCAAATTATGTGTCCCAGGCAGGTATGTCCCTAGCCCTAAGCAGCATTATAACTTCACCCAAGATGATAAACAAAAATGATTGACTTCAACAATTGGCCTAACTTCTGGTGTCAATCCAGGGGGATCCAGTATCTGTCAGCATGGGAAGATATAGTCAACAAACCACACCGCATTGCCAAAGATGGTCTTCACCTTTCACCTTCCCATCATAAAAAAATCTCATAACTCAAGGTTATGTTGCTTAATGCTAGGAGACTAAATCGGAAACTGCACTCACTGGAAGCACTCCTTAACTTGGAAGGTGCCAGTGTCTATTCAGTCACAGAGACATGGTTCAAGGCTGCAGACAGCACCCTGGCCATGCAAGGCTACAATGCCTTCTACAGGTTCAGACCTCAAAATGTGCATGAAAGAACCAAAGGTGGATGTATATCCCATCTTCATTAAAGACAAATACACCTCAAGACTGGTGAAATAATATGACTCCCTAGAGCTACTCCAAGTCCAGCCAACTGTAGGTAAACCCCCCTTCCAAGTCATTGTTAGCTATTGGTCCCCCACCATGAACCACGGCAACCACTCTGCCTACCTGGACCTACTTGAATCACTCACTATACAGCCAAACACCTTGGTCATGGGTGACATCTACTATCCTTCCATTGACTGGAAATCATATATGAGCACAAGCACAGTTGTCCTAAGGTTCCTGGCCTTTGTTGATACAAATGCTCTAGAACAGATAATCTGTACCCCCACAAAGGACTCAAATGTCATAGACTTTGTACTCACCAGCACAGGGGGTCTCTGCACTACTCCCTGTTTGTTGCCTTCCCTAGTGAGGTCTGATCATAAATCAGTCTCATCTGAAGTAATGATCATACCTGACCCCTGAAGTGAAACAAGGATGAAAAATGTCTCCAAAGCAAACTGCAGCTTCCTAAGTGATGGCATCAGGCTACTACTGTCAACAATGTCCCCTATACAGAGGTGTACACAAATGCCCTGTATAAACACCTATACAAATGTATAGACTTACAAATGTATGGGCTGAATAACAAATGTCCCTATACAGGTGTACACACAAATGCCCTGTAAAAACACCTATATAGTACACAAATGCACTGTATAAACACCTATACAAATGTATAGACTCGGCCTTACCTGAATGGATCAAAATAAGGTCCTCATAAAAAAAAAAAACAAGCCACCCTGGTGGACATCAGGCATAAAAAGGTTATACAAGACAAAGAGGAAACTAATGTCCAAGAACAAGAGGGACCAGACTCAGCAGAGGAAAGACACCCTCCATAGCTTGAACAAGGAAACTGGATATCTTGCAAAGTCCTCTAAAGCCAGTTAATAAGCTAAACTAGCATGCCTAGCTAAGGATAATCACAAGTCATTCTTTAGCTGCATCAGAAATCTAAAAGGGAAGGCCCAACTTTGTGCCGTACTAGTAGTGGACATTACCACTCATACTTACCCTGAGGACATTGCCAACCTGCTAGGAGACAGATTTGGTACAAATGTCACCCCCCTGCCACTGCCAGACATATCCCAAAGCATACCTGTCACCAGTCCTCTACTTAGTATCTCCAAAGAGCAGGTCATAACCGCACTCTCCATGGCCAAAAACACAGCCTCTGTGGGACTGAATAACACCCCAGGCTGCCTACTAAATGGCCTAAAACAGGACCTAGCTGAACCATTTGGCACTCTCTTCAACCACAGTCTATGTGAGGGCTTTGTCCCAGCAGACTGGAAAACAGCAACAGTAATTACCTTGCACAAACAGGGTCCTTCAACTGACTCTAGGAGCTATAAACCCACAAGCCTAACCAGCCTTATCTGCAAGGCCATGGAGAGAATCATCATGGATCTTATCAACAAAGACATAGGTGACCTTCAAACTCTTCACCCAACACAATTGGCTTCATTAAGGGTAGACCATGCCTATTAAACCTGGTGGACTTCTTTGAGAATGTCCCCAAGCCCTAGATGAAAGCAAACAGTACATACAGCCTATCTTGATTTAGCCAAGGCTTTTGACACAATTCCTCACTCAGGTATCATTCAGAAACTCACCCAGCTGGGAATTAACTCATATGTCACTTGATGAGTAGCCAACTAGGTCATTGACAGAACACATGCAGTGAGAACTGGGAATTTCACCTCAACCAGCATACCAGTTATCAATGGTGTACCATAAGGATTTGTGCTAGGCCCCCTACTGTTTGGAATCTATTTCTCAGAAGTCAAGGTGAAAATAGACAGCCTGTGGCTTACCAAGTTCACCCATGACTGCAAACTGGATGGAATCACTGAGTCCCCCAACAATGTTGGCATACTACAAAAAGGAACTGAACCAGAGAAACAAAATTTAAAAAGTAGTTAAACTATGAATACCTGCTCACAGAGACTCCAACACTAGCTCTAAAAAACTTAAACAGCTACTGAAGTTAAACCACAACAAGCAATCAGGACAAAATGTAACGTTTAATGCTTTCATTTTTTTAATTCACTTTAAAAACTTCCTCAGAACAACTAGAATAGTTTAAACAGTCAGTTTTACTATTTAAATAGTTAATATCAACCATTATGTGACAACCAAGCTCCCAATAAAAATTCATGCATTAAAGTGATATCACACTAATTCATTCAGAAAATTCACACACATAACAACTGAATGTAACTAATTTACACATACCCTAAAAAAACTAAATAACTTATAAAAACAACTAGAATACATTACATTATCTATCTTAAAATTACCTTTAATTTTACAACACAACTAATGTTAACATGATATTTTAGTCTGGGGCCACACACACTGGCATTTAACAATAACTGCCAGTAAAGTTCTTATTTTTCTAAAAGTAGTGGCCGCGGACCTCCAGATTCACTTATTTTAACCTTCTCCATAACAACAAATTTAAAGGTGTGCCCTGGGTCCTCAAGTACATGCCTAGCCAGTGCATTTGTTTCCTTCTTGTTCTTTATATCATTAATATGTTCGCACAGTTTTTCTTTTAATTTGCACTCCATTTTTCAAATATAGTACAAAGGGCATTGTTGGCAAAGAGAAACATATGCAACCCCACTAGCCTGACAACTATATAACCCCTTAATTTTATTGTAAAATTGTTCCCAACTAAAATAATTTTACAAAAAGCTATGCTACTGAGCAATACTATACTTAAATGTCATATTTTCTCTTCCTTAGCTGCTATTCTTCTGTTTAATACTTCTTCCTCCTCTCTACCAACTTGGTTTAGTCATTGAAGATATTTTTGAGGCTATTTGTTTTTTTTTGCATGCATTTTTGCATCACATTTTTACTATTTTTACCTATTCCTATAAAGCATGCTAGGGCCTGCAGATATACTGTTCTGTTTACCAGCTTCAGGCTGTGGAGCCTGAGACTGAATATAAATGTTTACTTTATGAACTATAAAGCATGTTAGGGCCTGCAGATGTACTGTTCTGTTTACCAGCTTCAGACTGTGGAGTCTATTTGAGACTGTATATAAATGTTTACTTTATGAACTATAAAGCATGTTACGGCCTGCAGATGTACATTTCTGTTTACCGGCTTCAGGCTGTGGAGTCTGTCTCAGACTGTATATAAATGTTTAGGTTATGAACTATAAAGCATGCTAGGGCCTGCAGATATACTGTCTGTTCTGTTTACCAGCTTCAGGCTGTGGAGCCTGAGACTGAATATAAATGTTTATTTTATGAACTATAAAGCATGTTAGGGCCTGCAGATGTACTGTTCTGTTTACCAGCTTCAGGCTGTGGAGCCTGAGACTGAATATAAATGTTTACTTTATGAACTATAAAGCATGTTAGGGCCTGCAGATGTACTGTTCTGTTTACCAGCTTCAGGCTGTGGAGCCTGAGACTGAATATAAATGTTTATTTTATGAACTATAAAGCATGTTAGGGCCTGCAGATGTACTGTTCTGTTTACCAGCTTCAGGCTGTGGAGCCTGAGACTGAATATAAATGTTTACTTTATGAACTATAAAGCATGTTAGGGCCTGCAGATGTACTGCTCTGTTTACCAGCTTCAGGCTGTGGAGTCTGAGACTGAATATAAATGTTTACTTTATGAACTATAAAGCATGGTAGGGCCTGCAGATGTACTGTTCTGTTTACCAGCTTCAGGCTGTGGAGCCTGAGACTGAATATAAATGTTTACTTTATGAACTATAAAGCATGTTAGGGCCTGCAGATGTACTGTTCTGTTTACCAGCTTCAGACTGTGGAGTCTATTTGAGACTGAATATAAATGTTTACTTTATGAACTATAAAGCATGTTAGGGCCTGCAGTTCTGTTTAAGAGCTTCAGGCTGTGGAGCCTGAGAATGAATATAACTGTTTACTTTATAAACTATAAAGCATGTTAGGGCCTGCAGATGTACTGTTCTGTTTACCAGCATCAGGCTGTGGAGCCGGTGACTGAATATACATGTTTACTTCATAAACTATAAAGCATGGTAGGGCCTGCAGATGTACTATTCTGTTTGCCAGCTTCAGGCTGTGAAGCCTGAGACTGAATATAAATGTTTACTTTATGAACTATAAAGCATGTTAGGACCTGCAGATGTACTGTTCTGTTTACCAGCTTCAGACTGTGGAGCCTGAGACTGAATATAAATGTTTACTTTATGAACTATAAAGCATGTTAGGGCCTGCAGATGTACTGTTCTGTTTACCAGCTTCAGGCTGTGGAGCCTGAGACTGAATATAAATGTTTAGTTTATGAACTATAAAGCATGTTAGGGCCTGCGGATGTACTGTTCTGTTCACCAGCTTCAGGCTGTGCAGCCTGGGACTGAATATAAATGTTTACTTTATGAACTATAAAGCATGTTAGGGCCTGCAGATGTACTGTTCTTTTTACCAGCTTTAGGCTGTGGAGTCTGAGACTGAATATAAATGTTTACTTTATGAACTATAAAGCATGTTAGGGCCTGCAGATGTACTGCTCTGTTTACCAGCTTCAGGCTGTGGAGCCGGAGACTGAATATACATGTTTACTTTATAAACTATAAAGCATGGTAGGGCCTGCAGATGTACTGTTCTGTTTACCAGCTTCAGGCTGTGGAGCCTGAGACTGAATATAAATGTTTATTTTATGAACTATAAAGCATGTTAGGCCCTGCAGATGTACTGTTCTGTTTACCAGCTTCAGGCTGTGGAGCCTGAGACTGAATATAAATGTTTACTTTATGAACTATAAAGCATGTCAGGGCCTGCAGATGTACTGTTCTGTTTACCATATATATATATATATATATATATATATATATATTATACATACACACACACACACACACACACACAGATATACACACACACACACACATATATATATATATATATATAGATATATATATATTCACAAATCCAACTAGAGCAAACTTCTGAAAAGACGAACCAGTAGCCAACAGTCTCAAAACCACGAACACTTTAATATGTTTTTTTCTTTAAGTGCGATAAATCCACGTACACTTTTCATTGCAGTATATCACGCTAACTTCTTCAGAAGACAAAACAGGTGTTGGATTATACAAGGTACTTATATAGTAACCTTGTGCTAAAATCAACTACAATCAATTAAGCAATCAATCAATTATTTTAATTCTGCAAACTAGTAAAATAGAAAAAATAATAGTAATATAAAACAATATAAAAATATAAAATCCAATTTATTTTCAACTTTTAACTAACCAGGATCGGACTCACATAGCTTGAACATATAAAGTATACTAAATGGTGCACTAATTAGATGCACGAATATATCATACTTGGAGTAGTACTACTATTTACCCCCAATAAAAAATAATAATTAATAGATAGAATATTGACTGGAGAAAAACCTACAGTCTATTTAACTATATCGGAACGACACTCATACCGTTATCTTAAAAAACTGTTAATACGCATTACTTACTTGGATAGTGATGTATAATAATATATTTTTATATATTTTATGTTGTTATGATTTTTCTTCTTTGTTGTTGTTATGATTTTTCTTTTATTTTATTAAATTTATTTACTTAGTAAAAAACTTCTAAAAATATTTATGTGTACATAAAAAATTATTTTATATAAATATAAATAAATATATATGTATATATATAAATAAATATATAAAAATAAATAAATATAAATATAAATATACATACTATATAAGTACCTTGTATAATCCAACACCTGTTTTGTCTTCTGAAGAAGTTAGCGTGATATACTGCAACGAAAAGTGTATGTGGATTTATCGCACTTAAAGAAAGAAACATATTAAAGTGTTCGTGGTTTTGAGACTGTTGGCTACTGGTTCATCTTTTCAGAAGTATATATATATATATATATATATATATATATATATATATATTTATATATATATATATAGTTTCACTTCAGAATCTCAGACTACTGAAATATCAAATTTCAGTAGCTCTAGACCAAAGTGCCAAAATTTCAGTTGCATGAAAGTGCAGAATACCGAATGCGGAAATGCTGAATGTGGAAATGTCGAATCTGCAGTTGTGGAGGCACGTACATGACATGGGGTTCCCTGTGTTCGTGATGTGCGGTGTGTTATGTGGATGCAGCTGGAGATTCAGGTAAGTGAAGTTTTACTAGGGATCTTGGGTAGAGATTTTACTGTGTGTGAGTGTGTTTGGAGTTTTGAGGGTTAGGGTAGGTAAATAAGATTGTAACTGTGTAAGTGTTGAGTGTGGTGGTATTTGTATGTATGTGATGTGTGTTTGCGCAAGGGGAGTGTAGAATGTGTAGTGGTGGTTTATGTGTGCTTGTGTTTATAGTGCAACCTCGGAGTTAGTATATATAAGTAGTAGGGGTGCAGGTGGGGGGCTTGCCCCCCTGCTTAAATGTAGGGTCTGTGCGTATGTTTGTTTTGTTTTGTTTCTGTGCGTTTTGTTGGTTTGTAGTGTCTGGGGGGTTTTGGGGTTTTGGGTTTTTCACTTTTCAGCTCTACCATCTCGATATAATGAATTTCGATATATATATATTTGTGTGTGTGTGTGTGTGTGTGTGTGTGTGTGTGTGTGTGTGTGTGTGTGTGTGTGCATATATATATATATATATATATATATATATATATATATATATATATATATATATATATATATATATATATATATATATATATATATACATATAGAGAGAGAGAGGGAGAGACCAATCATTGGAGGAGTTGATTTGGTGTGGGAAAAGAATGGAAAAGGAATGAAGAGGCAATGTCTGAGTGCGTTTTTATCGGAGTGGGGGGTAGCTTTCTTGGGATTTGTTAGTGTCAATTTCTGGTGGTGACTGGGAACCGAATGGCAAGTAAGTTTTGCTGGAAAAACAAAAGAACAAACAAATTAAATAAAATAATATTGCCTTAGATCTGAAAGGAAGTTTGCTCTCTTCTCTGTACTGAATATGGAAATGGTAAAATGGACAGTCCTTCATGAGCAGATATAGTCCCATAGGTAGCCTGAGATCTCAGAGCAACTTTGAATTGGCAGAGCAAACCTAGAAAGTCAGGAGTGCCCCCACACTCCTTCCAGGAGGTCACCACAGTGGTATAAAGTCTCCACAATGTAATTACTCCAGTCTTAAGCAGTACTTTGGTAGCACCTTATTACGTATAAAGTCTCCACAATGTAATTACTCAGGCCATGAGCAGTGCTTTTCTAGTACCTTATGATGTATAAAGTCTCTATAATGTAATTACTCCAGTCATGAGCAGTACTTTGGTAGCATCTTATGACGTATAAAATCTCTACAATTTAATTACTCAGGTCATGAGCAGTACTTTGGTAGTACCTTATGATGAATAAAGTTTCCACAATTTAATTACTCAGGTTATGAGCAGTGCTTTAGTAGTACCTTATGATGAATAAAGTCTCCACAATGTAATTACTCCAGTCATGAGCAGTACTTTGGTAGTACCTTATGACATATAAAGTCTCCACAATTTAATTACTCTGGTCATGAGCAGTGCTTTGGTAGTACCTTATGATGAATAAAGTCTGCACAATGTAATTACTCCAGTCATGAGCAGTACTTTGGTAGTAGGTTTACCCCAGGAATCATCTCTGTGTCACTGCTGGACAGAGGCACAACAAACTAATGGGCACATTATTTCTAACATAAGGGGTGGCGTAAGCCACATAACTTTGGGCTAGGCTTATAAATGCCTTAGGGCAGATAGCCAAGTATAAACCTATAAACCTATGAACCTATGAACCTTATGATGTATAAAGTCTCCACAATGTAATTACTACAGTCATGAGTAGTACTTTGTTAGTATCTTATGACATATAAAATATCGGCAATGTAATTACTCCAGTCATGAGCAGTACTTTGGTAGTACCGTATGATGCATAAGGTTTCCACAATATGATTACTCAGGTCATGAACAGTGCTTTGCTTGTACCTTATGATGTATAAAGTCTCTATAATGTAATTACTCCAGTCATGAGCAGTACTTTGGTAGTACCTCATGACATATGGTTTGGTGAGCTATTCTGTTTGGTGCTCCTGCATGTTTGTGTGTCTGTGTGTAATTGCTAACATATTTTTGTCTTTCTCAGACTATAAATCATATCTACATTTTACATCTTTTATCTGGCCTCTGTTTTGAATCATATACTCACTCTTAACTCTCTCATCTTTTCTACACAAATAGATGTTATCCGTGCTGTGCTTGACTCATTCCCTCCACTAGAACACTTGTGAATTTATACTGTATCCTCCAGTCGGCATGGCCCGAGCATTTTAAAGAAGTGAAGTTATCGCCTCACGATTCAAAGGTTCATACCTCTAGAACCATAAGTGTTATTAGAAGATTGTAAATGGCAAGCCATTCATCATAAAGTAACCTTTACAGCAGTAGTATTTATTCAATTCTTAAACTGAATTTTATAACTGGTATTCATTCAAACAACACAAATACTGCAAACAACACAAATACCGCAAACGACATTTTCTTCATACAATTGTGAGCTTTCATAAAAGCCTAAGTAGTTTTGTCTGTGACTGTTTAATTCCTCCAAGTCTTTTGGATTTCTAATACCATGACAGGAATGAATACAATTCTTAAGTCAAAGTATGATTAAAGTTCATGATATTAGTATTGTCTCAGCATTTGATGTTAACCAAAAGAGCTTTTCACATCACCTGCAACATGCCCTGGACCGACTCCTTCTGCATATGGAGTTACATGTATCAGTAACATATCTAAATAAGACTAAATTATTTTTATAAAATCCATTGCTCTTACTAATTTATTCCCCCCCCCCACTTAGGAAATTTGAATACTCATTTCTAGAGATTGTATATGGATAGGGAGAGCCCACCACTGTTAGGATGTGGTTATTCCCAGGATAAATTGTCTGTATCATTTGAGTTTGGAGCTATTTATAGAAATATGAAAATTATTATGAAAATTATTATAATATAAATAAGGACTATAGAAATAATATTAATTTTATCTTTAGCAACATTAGACAGAGGTCAAATATCAATACAGTTGCGTTTGCTAATATGTAATCTTTAAGATGAAATCTTCTGATACCTTGTATGTAGCATGGTTTTGGGATTATTAATGCAACTACGAACAAGGAATATATGACATTAGAGGTGTCAGTAGGAGGTAAATGCAGAGATGCCTGAAGGCGTCAGCAAGTTCTATAAATGTAGTGAGCAATATGCCAACTACTATTATGTCCTGTTTATATACAATGAACAAAAATTGTTTCTGTATTATCTGAATATTGACAAATGCAAATATCTATATCTATATCTATGTATGTATATATATATATATATATATATATATATGTTACTGTCCATCTCCATGAAATTTCCAGTTCTTTGGCTTTTAACGTGTAAACAAGCACATTACATGATGTGGAATACATTGCAATTGATGCTATAGTAACCATTGTCTGATACAGTTCATATACTACTCACTCACAGTCCTTTATTACTTCCCACCTGCTATGAACGTGACATTCAGATTCCCTTTCATGTTCCAGCAATGCTATGCCTTGATAAATTGATTCCTTTATATAGACTCTTGAAATCTCTTTCTGCTGCATTTACAAAAATAGTGCATGTTGGAGCAGTGTTCTATTGCCTCATGAATGGGGCAGGAATGTTCAGGAAACTTAGGACTGTAGTATATATTATTGTATTTAGATTCATGGACAGGGCATTACTGACTATGTCCAGTGTGAGTAGGGCACATGTTTGTGTGTGACATAAAGTTCTTTGTAAGGGACAGTGAGAAGCAGGCAAATTCAAGGTAAGTGTTACTTCTCTGGACCACTAGCCACAATGCTAATATTTTGTTCTTTATTAGCAATACACAATAGCTCAGGAACAAGCTGCACTGGCATTGTGGGAAAAGCCTTTATTATAACCAGGGCAATTTAAACTGGATTAGTGAACAAAGTGCCTGTTGGAGGTAGAGCTGGCATAGGGTTGAGAAGAATGGCAAAGTGCAAACCTGATCACCTGTCTTTGATGGAGGGGTCTTACTTATTGGCACACTCTCCAGTAGAGACAGGTGATGGCATGGAGGAGTTTATGTACGGGGGGGTCCAGCCAGTTGGTCACGTAATGCAGACATGTGGCTTCACTGTACATTTGTTTGTTTGTTTTTCCATTTATAGCTGTTAACTGGGATAGAGCACTGGTCCAAATGGGCCTTTTACAGATTCAGCCCAGGAGCACTGTTTGGTTACTAATGACTGCACAGGGAGTTATTGTTCTTAAAGAGAAAAAAAATCCATCTACAAGAATGATAACATTGCTGTAAGCATGCTCACCCCCATCCCCCAGAAATGAATAAACTGTAGTACTGTCACCCTGTGCAGGCAAATAGGTCAACAAAATGGCAGGTGAGGGTAACCTGATGTTAGAGGAGGACCATGACAAAAAAAAAGAGCAATACATTCCATAGCATTCTCCAAATATCTTCTTAAATATGAAAACAAAATCAAACTGAGCAGGTAAAATCTGGTTCAATAACAAATTCAAAAGCAGCAAGTAAAATAAAGAACCACCTAACACAGCACTGTATAAAACACTTGTTTAATCTAAAAAATAAGAAACAGCAAAAAGTATATAACAGATGAGTGCTCATCTGTTATATACTTTTTACTGTTTTTTTAATTTTTTTAGATTAAACAAGTGTTTTGTACAGTGCTGTGTTAGCTGGTTCTTTTGTTTTACTTCCTTCTTCTTAAATATATATTGAATACAGAATGGCATTAAATGTACTGATCCCAAGGATATTGCCAATATCCTGGCAGATCGATTTAGTGCCAGCTTCACCCCCCTCTCACTCCTTAAAGGGGCCATCTCAATACCAAAGGATTGCCAAATTCTGATAATCCCGGCCACAAAGGTAGAAACTGCACTCTCCAAAGCTAAGAATACAGCATCCATGGGACCAGATGACATCCCCGGCTGTGTACTACATGAACTACAAAATGAACTGGCAGCTCAAGTGTCATGTTTAATCATAACTGCACCTCAGGCTTCATGCCCACTGAGTGGTGCACAGCTACAGTTATCCTACTCCACAAGGGGGGATCCACCTTTGATCCTGGGAACTACCGCCCCTTCAGTCTGATGAGCCTGATCTGCAAGGGCATGGAACACATTATCATGAAACGCATAAACAAAGACATTGGCAACCTTCAAACACTGGACCCCATCCAGTTTGGATTTGTGAAGAGCCGATCTTGTCTCCTGAACCTGATTGACTTCTTCAAATCAGTCTCCAGAGCTGTGGATGAGGGTAAGGCAGTCCACACAGCCTATTTGGACCTCACTAAGGCTTTTCACACCATCACCCACTCTGGAATCATAGATAAACTTACTAAGCTGGGCATAAGTCCCTACACCACTCAATGGGCTGCCAACTGGCTTCCTGACAGAACCCAGACTGTAAAAGTAGCCGACTCCAAATCCAGCTCCAGACAAGTGACAAGTGGAGTACCTCAGGGTTCAGTCCTGGGACCGCTCTTGTTTGGCATCTACTTCCCTGAAGTACAGGCCAATACTAAGGGACTCTGGCTAACAAAGTTTGCAGATAACTGCAAACTGGAAGCCATTATTGAATCCCCAAATGATGTGGATATTCTACAAAAGGGCCTTACAGAAACAGATGCTTGGTGCCAGAGCCATGGGCTCAAGCTTAATACCAAGAAATGTATAGTTATCCCCTTTGGGAAAAAGCATGTATCCATGAATTACCACATAGGTGGCAGTACACTAAACCCTGAAAGTGGGATGAGGGACTTAGGGACACAGGTCGACAGTGGTCTCACCTTTGATAACCACATTGCCACAACAGTCAGGAAATCCTTCTGTGTGGCACACCTCATCACTAAGGGCTTTTCCTCCACAAAATAGGAGGTCATTGTCCCACTGTACTCATCCATTAGACCTATTATAGAGTACAATGCCCCGTTTGGTATGTACCTCACAAGACATCTGCAACAGCTGAAAAGGCCACAGAAATACCTCACTAAAATAATCACAGGCCTAAAGCAGATGCCCTATGCTGACCATCTAAAAAAACTCCAGCTATACTCTGTGGCAAATCATCCACATAGAGGTGATCTCTGCTTAACATACAAGGCCATGTCAAACCCTGAGCTATTGGACATGCTCCACTTAAAGAAATCCCAATCCCTCAGAGCCACATGCTCCAGGGATCTAAACCTTATCACAATGAGCAAAACATGCTGGAGGGATAGGTTCCTGACCCAGAGACTCCCCATACTCTGGAATAGATTGCCCATACATGTCAAGCAGAGTGCCTCTTTGGACCTCTTCAAAAGGAACTTTGACGATTTGATGGGAGATAGGAAATTCACCCGAGGGATCACGTCAGTCGCCCTGTAAGACAGGGGTCCAGGGAAGTAAATATTGTGGGAAGAAATATCCAGGGAATTGTTATGGCTAGGCTTGTATAGGCCCTAGGGCTGATAGCCTAGTACCAACCTATGAACCTATGAACCTATATGCTCATGGAGGGGATGCCAGAAATGTTGAAGTAAGTCAGGAGAGAATAAAAACTATATTAAAATAAGGTGATATTAAATATTACATATTAAATATTAAATAATGAATATTAAATATTAACATCAATTATTACATAGATTAAATAGGGTGCAGTCTGGCAGGTTGGGCAGTGATTTAACATGATGGTTGATATATCCTGAAACAATCCTGTGTTCGAGTCTCCCTGCCTTCAACTGTTTACCAAGTGAACTTAGAAAGTTATTTAACCGGGCATTACTTCTGAACTGAGCTTGAAATAGATTAGTATCAGTTGGTGTTCTGTAATGGTTAAGGATTTATTTTTTCACTGTCTTTCATAATACTGCTTTTCAGAAACAGATATACTGAGACAAGTTGACATTTGATGAATATAGAACAGTATTAAGGGTTTGCAATGTCTGAATCAAGAGCAGGTAACAAACCTTTGGAGCTGGACATAATCTGTTTATCATATACAGTTTTGCATTACAGTTTATGATGCAAAACCTGTGCCATTTTTGCATTTTATTTTGTTGATAAATATGGACCCTGAACATTTTCCTGGAGCTGAAATCCCATGCCATAATATTATGAAAGCCTAAGCCCACCTAAATATCTAAATAAATCTTTATATTTCTATGATAATTTCAGTAACAGGAAAGTTCTCAAAAGACAGATTGTCAGCTAACTCATGCATAATGCATGTGATAATGTAGTAGCAAAATCATAATGTATAAAATAAGCAACTATTCTAAAAAGTAACAGATACAATAAAAAGAAACAGCAGCAAACAGGATAAATGGTTCGCTAAGTCCAAAAGTGTAAAACATTATAGCAGTAAGTAGGAATCTGAAACAAACCAATCAAGACCAGGGAGCATAGGCAGAACCAAGAGGAAATTACCTATGGAACCACACAACAGCAGGACGATGAAAAAAGATGTAGAACCAAGTAATCAGTCCTTAATTTGGAATATTTTGTTGAGACTTTTTTAACAGAAGGTGAGATTTCACTGTTGAATAAAGGTCTAGGTTTTATACCTACATGCAGAACTGATTTGACTGATGCTAGAGTTGATTTAAAACTGTTTACTCATAATACTATGCTGAAACTAACTTTTAAAAATGATTTTAAAAATAAAAATAAATGAAATGATGAACAGTTGAGATTTCATAAACCTAGTTTATATACTCCTGCAAATCATCCTATTAGAGGCATTTGAAAAAAATATGTGAAGATGAAATAACAGGCATGTTTGAGACTAAAAGTTGTGGACACACGTCTGATAACTTGAGTAAGCTAGAAAGAGAGGCTTTACTAATGTTACAAAATGACCCCTCCATTGTAATTAGACCAGCTGACAAGGGATGACCCATAGTAGTTATGGATAGTGTGTTTTATTTCCATTTAATGAAGCAACTATTAGATACTAGCAGTACATATGAGAAAATAACTAAGGAACATGTATGTAGGTTGGTTAACAGGACATATGAAACATTGCATGATTGTTTGTTAAGTAGACACATACATTTAGAATTATATGATTATTTGTTTATAAGTGACACTCTGATACCCACTACACAAGGTTTTCCTAAAATACATAAAAGTCCTTCATGTCCACCATTTAGATCTATTGTCTCTGGTAAGAATTGGTGTACTGGCTCCATTTCAGTGTTTATAGAAAAGCATATAAGACCCATATTAGATAAGAGCACTCATTTATTAAAGGATACTAAACACTTTTTGGATGACCTATACCTAGTTGAGACTGACTATATGGACACGATGAATTGTACAGTTGGGACTCGTGATGTTCAGTCACTATTCACTGTGATTCCTAATGATATGGGACTAGATATGTTAAAGGAATTCTTGAAAAAGAATAGTTCATATGATATAAAGTTTACAGATTTGCTATGTTTACTTATGGAGATGGTACTTGAAACAAACGTGTTTTTGTTCACTCAGGTATTTTCCTTGAAGAAAGATGGCATAGCTATGGGCACTTCTAGGGCCCATAGCTAAGCAAATGCTGTAATGGAAGAGACTCATGTTTTGGGTGGCCCTTACAAAGATAAGATTATATTGTACCGGAGATTTGTGGATGATTTGTTTTTAATATGGAGAGGGGATAATAATGAACGTTTAGCATTTTATACTTATTTGAACAACTCCATCTCGTTTTTAAAGTTTACAATGGACAATTCTTACAATTACATAGATTTCTTAGATGTTAGTATAATGAAGGATGATTTAGGAAGAATAAATACTAAAATTTATAGGAAACCATGTTACAGAAATTTATTTTTACATAGATGTAGTATGCAACCCCCCCCATATTTTTAAGAACATTATAAAAAGTCAAGAATTACGTGCATCCATGCTGAGCACAAGTAATGAAGGTTTTAATACAGAATTGGCTCTTTTAAAAGATAGGTTTGTGTCTTGTGGATATGACGCTAGTGAAGTAGACGCAATACTGAATGGTGTACACAGAGTTAGAGAGAAAGAGAGAAAGCCTTATTTTTCGGCAGGTCCGTGGTGTAATGAAACCTCATATATGGATAAATCTGTTGTGAAGGTACCAATGGTTTACTCCAGCAATATTGCTAAAGTGAGGAGAGCTTTAATGAAGCCCTGGAATATTTTATTGACTAACCGTGAAATTAAATCAATAGTGGGCAATAAACTGACTTTTGTTTTTAAGAATCAAAAGTCGCTAAAGAGGGATTATGTTATCCTAGAGCCTGAGATTCACAGATAGAATCAAAGGATGTTTATGGAACCCATCCATGTAGGAGATGCAAGTATTCTGTGTTTATAGATACTTTGATTACATTTTCTCACCCTGATACAGGAAGGGTGTTAACTTTTAAAGTAACAGCCACCTGTAATACTAACCATATAGCTTATTTAGCCCACTGTATAGTCTGTCCACCCTTCTAAATAGGTAAGACGAATAGAAGGTTTTGAGACAGAATAAGAGAACATATTTACAACATTAATAATGGGATTAGTACCAAAGCTCTGGCAAAACATGTTACACAAAAAGGCATAGGCCATAGCTGTAAGTTTTTAGCTATTGATTAAGAAGGGGAGATATAAGGAATATGACTGAAACAAGTGAGATGAGATGGATCATTAGAATGAGGGCGAACAAAGGTAATGGACTAAATGATAAAATATCTATTAAACCTGTGCTAAAAGCAAGACCCAAAAGGAAAAGATAAATAATGAGATTGTTTACTATATATATATATATATGTATATGTATATATATATATATATATATATATATATATGTATATGGATTCCTATTACAAGAACGAAAGTTCGCTACTTCCAACTTGTAATAGGAAGCCTCACTTCTGCAAAAGCTATGGGTATATATATATATGTATATATATATATATATATATATATATATATATATATATATATATCTATATATATGTATATGAATTCCTATTACAAGAACAAAAGTTCGTTACTTCCAACTTGTAATAGGAAGCCTCACTTCTGAAAAAGCTATGTGTATATATACATATATATGTATATATATATATATATATATATATATATATATACATGGATTCCTATTACAAGAACGAAAGTTTGCTA
>NC_056729.1:1849582363-1849822363 GCF_019279795.1 Protopterus annectens | reverse complement strand
ATATATATATATATATATATATATATATATATACATGTGTATATCGATTCCTAATATACGCAAGCCTATATTACTTACTTTGTTAAACTCCCAAAGTATAGTCAACAAAGTCGCAACCCTCCATGCCTGGCTCATGCATAATAAACCTGACATCCTATCTATCTCAGAAACATGGCTAAAACCCTTTATAAAAGACTCTGAAATAATTCCACCTAACTATTCTATCATTAGAAAAGACAGGTCCCACAAAAAAGGCGGAGGTATAGCTCTCCTATTTTCAACCTCCTTGTTAGTTACTGCCTATAACAAACCCATACCACACTTTAACAACGCCGAATTACTCCTCACTCTCCTTCAAGTAAACAAGCACAAACACATATGTCTAGCGTCCCTCTACATCCCCCCAGGGGATAATATTTCCACTCTTGAAGATATCCTCTCCTGGCTCTGCAACAACATCAGTAATGAAACCATAATCTTAGGAGATGTAAATATTAACTGGGCCTCTATTCAGTCTCCAAATAACCCCCTTAACATCAACCTATATAATTTTTCCCAGATAATCAACACTGTAACACGTCCATCAAAGAACCTCTCCTGTGGCAGTATTCTAGATTGGATTCTAGTTTCACACCCCCACTATTTCTCTGACAGTGGTACTCTTCCCGACCCTCTAAGCGATCATATGCCGATCTTCACTCGCTGACTCCCCTGTATCTCCTACCACACCCACAATTATATTACTACCCGCAACCACAAAAATTTTAACCCAACAACCTTTTTAAATTCCCTAAAAGCAATTAACTGGAATAATCTAAGGACACTATCCTTAGAGGATGCAGTTGCCCACTTCAACTCTACATTCTTAAAAATACTAGACTCCCAAGCCCCTTTGAGGACAAAGAGAATAAAAAATAACTCCGCCCCCTGGCTAACCAAAATCACACTAGCAACCATGCGCCTTAGAGATAAAGTCTGGGCACTCTATCAGACAAAAAAAGACCCCTGAACCCCACATTGAATACAGAACCCTCCAAAATAAAGTAAAAACGCTTATTATCTCTGATAGAAAAAAATTACTTCTTTACACTTCAAAACAATAATAAAACGAATCCACAGAAATTCTGGAAAGGAATCTGTACCCTCCTTAACCCCAGTAAACCACACACCCCTACCCCTGACCCAAATGCCCCAGATTTAGACTTGGCTACTCAATTTAACTCATTTTTCATTGAATCTATTAGCAAGCTAACTTCCTCATTTCCTACTTCCACCTTACTATCCAATACACCCCACCCTCTCCTGCCAATAATCCACCCTGCACTGCTGCTCCTCCCTCATTCCCATCTACTGACTCTCTATCCTCCACCTCTTCTCCTACTCTAACTGCCAACAATCTACCCTGCACTGCTGCTCCTCCCTCATTCCCATCTACTCACGCTCTATCCTCCACCTCTTCTCCTACTCTAACTGCCAACAATCTACCCTGCACTGCTGCTCCTCCCTTATTCCCATCTACTGACTCTCTATCCTCCACCTCTTCTCCTACTCTAACTGCCAACAATCTACCCTGCACTGCTGCTCCTCCCTTATTCCCATCTACTAACTCTCTATCCTCCACCTCTTCTCCTACTTTAACTGCCAACAATCTACCCTGCACTGCTGCTCCTCCCTCATTCCCATCTACTCACGCTCTATCCTCCACCTCTTCTCCTACTCTAACTGCCAACAATCTACCCTGCACTGCTGCTCCCCCCTCATTCCCATCTACTAACTCTCTATCCTCCACCTCTACTCCTACTCTAACTGCCAACAATCCACCCTGCACTGCTGCTCCTCCCTCATTCCCATCTACTTACTCTCTACCCCCACCTCTTCTCCTACTCTAACTGCCAACAATCCACCCTGCACTTCTGCTCCTCCCTCATTACCATCTACTGACTCTCTACCCCCCACCTCTTCTCCTACTCTAACTGCCAACAATCCACCCTGCACTGCTGCTCCCCCCTCATTCCCATCTACTGACTCTCTATCCTCCACCTCTTCTCCTACTCTAACTGCCAACAATCTACCCTGCACTGCTGCTCCCCCCTCATTCCCATCTACTGACTCTCTACCCCCACCTGCCTCCTACTCTAACTGCCAACAATCTACCCTGCACTGCTGCTCCTCCCTCATTCCCATCTACTGACTCTCTATCCTCCACCTCTTCTCCTACTCTAACTGCCAACAATCCACCCTGCACTGCTGCTCCTCCCTCATTACCATCTACTGACTCTCTATCCTCCACCTCTTCTCCTACTCTAACTGCCAACAATCTACCCTGCACTGCTGCTCCTCCTTATTCCCATCTACTAACTCTCTATCCTCCACCTCTTCTCCTACTTTAACTGCCAACAATCTACCCTGCACTGCTGCTCCTCCCTCATTCCCATCTACTCACGCTCTATCCTCCACCTCTTCTCCTACTCTAACTGCCAACAATCTACCCTGCACTGCTCCCCTCATTCCGATCTACTAACTCTCTATGCTCCACCTCTTCTCCTACTCTAACTGCCGACAATCCACCCTGCACTGCTGCTCCTCCCTCATTCCCATCCACTTACTCTCTACCCACCTCTTCTCCTACTCTAACTGCCAACAATCCACCCTGCACTTCTGCTCCTCCCTCATTACCATCTACTGACTCTCTACCCCCACCTCTTCTCCTACTCTAACTGCCAACAATCCACCCTGCACTGCTGCTCCCCCCTCATTCCCATCTACTGACTCTCTATCCTCCACCTCTTCTCCTACTCTAACTGCCAACAATCTACCCTGCACTGCTGCTCCCCCCTCATTCCCATCTACTGACTCTCTACCCCCCACCTCGTCTCCTACTCTAACTGCCAACAATCTACCCTGCACTGCTGCTCCTCCCTCATTCCCATCTACTGACTCTCTATCCTCCACCTCTTCTCCTACTCTAACTGCCAACAATCCACCCTGCACTGCTGCTCCTCCCTCATTACCATCTACTGACTCTATCCTCTACCTCTTCTCCTACTCTAACTGCCATCAATCCACCCTGCACTGCTGCTCCTCCCTCATTACCATCTACTGACTCTCTACCCCCCACCTCGTCTCCTACTCTAACTGCCAACAATCTACCCTGCACTGCTGCTCCTCCCTCATTCCCATCTACTAACTCTCTATCCTCTACCTCTTCTCCTACTCTAACTGCCAATAATCCACCCTGCACTGCTGCTCCTCCCTCATTCCCATCTACTGACTCTCTATCCTCTACCTCTTCTCCTACTCTAACTGCCAACAATCCACCCTGCACTTCTGCTCCTCCCTCATTCCCATCTACTGACTCTCTACCCCCCACCTCGTCTCCTACTCTAACTGCCAACAATCTACCCTGCACTGCTGCTCCTCCCTCATTCCCATCTACTAACTCTCTATCCTCTACCTCTTCTCCTACTCTAACTGCCAATAATCCACCCTGCACTGCTGCTCCTCCCTCATTCCCATCTACTGACTCTCTATCCTCTACCTCTTCTCCTACTCTAACTGCCAACAATCTACCCTGCACTGCTGCTCCTCCCTCATTACCATCTACTGACTCTCTATCCTCCACCTCTTCTCCTACTCTAACTGCCAACAATCCACCCTGCACTGCTGCTCCTCCCTCATTCCCATCTACTGACTCTCTACCCCCCCCCTCTTCTCCTACTCTAACTGCCAACAATCCACCCTGCACTGCTGCTCCTCCCTCATTACCATCTACTGACTCTCTACCCCCCACCTCTTCTCCTACTCTAACTGCCAACAATCTACCCTGCACTGCTGCTCCTCCCTCATTCCCATCTACTGACTCTCTACCCCCCACCTCGTCTCCTACTCTAACTGCCAACAATCTACCCTGCACTGCTGCTCCTCCCTCATTCCCATCTACTGACTCTCTATCCTCTACCTCTTCTCCTACTCTAACTGCTAACAATCCACCCTGCACTTCTGCTCCTCCCTCATTCCCATCTACTGACTCTCTATCCTCTACCTCTTCTCCTACTCTAACTGCCAACAATCTACCCTGCACTGCTGCTCCTCCCTCATTCCCATCTACTAACTCTCTATCCTCTACCTCTTCTCCTACTCTAACTGCCAACAATCCACCCTGCACTGCTGCTCCTCCCTCATTACCATCTACTGACTCTCTACCCCCCACCTCTTCTCCTACTCTAACTGCCATCAATCTACCCTGCACTGCTGCTCCTCCCTCATTACCATCTACTGACTCTCTACCCCCCACCTCTTCTCCTACTCTACCTTCCTCATCATCCTTACCATCCTCAAATACTCTCTCTCTGCACTCAGCTCTATTCTCATTAAAACCTATACCCACTTCTACAATAAAGAAACTCCTTCAAAAATTGAAGCCCGGCACTAATGCACCTGATAATATCCCCTCATACTTCCTAAGCATAGCTGCTGAAGCAATTGCCTATCCCATAAGCATTCTAATCAACCGCTCGATCCAAGAATGTACAGTGCCCCAACTCTGGAAACAAGCCTTTATCATTCCTCTGCATAAAGGTGGCAATAACTGTAATGTCAACAACTTCCGACCCATTGCTATCCTGTCCCCCATTTCGAAACTTCTAGAAAAGTGTGTCCAACTTCAACTCTTACCACATCTCTTAGACAATAACCTTCTAACCCCTACACAACATGGTTTTAGGCCAAATCATAGCACCATGACAGCCCTCCTCTCCTATCTTGAAACTGTAAATAAAGCACGTGATTCTGGCCAAATTGTTTCTACCCTACTACTTGACCTCTCTAAGGCCTTTGACACTATCTCACACAGCCTGCTCTTAACTAAACTTTCAGAATTTAACCTTTCCCCCTCCTCTGTGAACTGGTTCTCCAGATACTTATCAAATAGATACCAAGCTGTAAAATGGAAAAAGGCCACTTCTTCTTTCCTTAGTACCCCCACCGGAGTTCCCCAAGGCTCCATACTTGGTCCTCTTCTCTTTAATATATTTATAAATGATTTCCGCAAATCTATTCCATTCTCAAACATCATCCATTATGCTGATGATTCGACCATTATCTGCTCTGCCACATCTATCCCTATGCTCCAAAAGCTTACACAAAAAGCTTTTTCAACTACTGAGCACTGGATGAAAATAAATCACCTAGCACTCAACGCTTCCAAAACTAAACTAATGGTATTTACCCCCTCTAAAACTACTCCTTTCGACATAAACACATTCTCGATTACTAGTCAAAATAACTCATTTCTAGAACTGGTGTCTGAAACCAAGTTACTTGGTGTTCAAATTGATAACCAGCTTAATTTCAACTCCCATCTACAACTAAATATTAAAAAAACCCATAAAAAACTAGGTATGCTCTACCGTCAAAATCGGTACCTTACAAGGACCTCTAAAATCACTCTCTCTTCTTCCTTTCTTAGCCCCTCCCTTCTCTATGGAGCGCCACTCCTAACTAATCTTCAGTCCTCTCTAAAAAAACAACTTTCCTCTTGCTACAACAAAATTGCCAAGTTCGCAAACAGCCACAGGTCTTCCACCCACCACTGTTCCTCTCTCCCAAAACTAAATTGGCTTGAACTACCTAACCATCTCAACTATACTCAGCTAACCCTAGCCCATAAGCTCATTAACAACCCCTCTCTTTGTCCCTCCCTGTCTTCTGCTTTTAAGATGCACCTACCTGATAGAGTTTTAAGGTCAAACAATCAAAACCTATTAGAAGTACATAAACCAACTCGTCCCCCAGGCAAAAACTTATTATCCTATAACCTAGCTCGTCTTTGGAACTCACTCCCACCATCCATTCGCATTATCTCTAACCATTACATGTTCAAACAATCTCTTCATATACATCTAAAGTCCCAATGGGAATGCTCTTGCTCTCACCCCTCATAAAAAAGTATGGTAATCTTCATCTTCCTTTCACGCTCATGTCTTTTGACTATACCTTATAAAACTAATTCTCCTTACAAAATAACTACTCTTTATGACAAAGCAATATTACTTTTCAAAGCCTAAACACCTCACTTTTTCTTTACAAGATTGTATTGTTTGAAATGTTTCTTGAATATTGAAATCAATGTTTGTATTCGTTTTACATTTGTATAATTATCATTAGTAATCTATTGTATGTACCTAGTCTGTTTGTTTTTGGAGCTTTTCTCCCCAGGACTCCATTGAAAACGGGTTCTTTTGGCCCAATGGACTATCCTGGTAAACCAACTGCAAATAAAATAAATAAACAAATAAATAATATTACAAGAACGAAAGTTCACTACTTCCAACTTGTAATAAGAAGCCTCACTTCTGCAAAAGCTATGTGTATATATATATATATATATATATATATATATATATATATATATGTATATGGATTCCTATTACAAGAACGAAAGTTCGCTACTTCCAACTTGTAATAGGAAGCCTCACTTCTGCAAAAGTTCACTTTAATGAAAGTGAACTTTTGCGTAAGTGCACTTCACCAAAAATACCGCAGCACAGTGGAGGACATAAAAAACAAGCTATGTCCTCTACTATGGTGCAATAGTCATGGACCTTAGGGTTAGGGTACGGATTAGGGAAAGGGGATAGTTACTAAAGCTATCCCCTTACCCTAACCCATGCCCTAACCCTAAGGTTTGTGACTATCACACTATAGTGGAGGACATTGCTATGTCCTTCACTATGCTGCAGTCATCACGGACCTTAGGGTTAGGGAATGGGTCATGGTAAGGAGATAGACCTATGGGCTATCCCCTTACCATGACCCATGCCCTAACCCTAAGGTCCGTGAGTACTGCACGGAAGTTCAGTACAACACAAGTTCGTTGTACTGAACTTCGCGTAAGTGCACGTTCGAGTAAGTGCACTTTCGCTGCAGTGAGCATTCCATGCACTATTTCGAATTAGTGAAAATTCGATCTAGTGTATGGAACCCATATATATATATATATATATATATATATATATATATATATATATATGTGTGTGTGTGTGTGTGTGTGTGTGTGTGTAGCTTATTTACATATGTGGATGTTATGTTTGGATTTTATTAACAATTTTTATTTTGTTTTATTTATGATTTTTTTTTAGTACTGTAGCACTTTAAACACTGTCATGTGATGGTATACATTTTTTTGATTGGATGTTGTATGTTTTTAAAAAGGGAAAGGTTGAAGTGTATTCTTTGTCTGATGAAGCAGTAGTGATTACTGTGAAAGTGCTCCCAATAAACTTGAATTACTTGAACACTTTGGACTGTTTTGTGCTGAATAGCTACATATGTTTAAAGCTGTTGCTGCGGTTTGGTTCACATTCCTACTTTTTGCTATATTCTAAAAAGCAAGTTGTTTTGCTTACCCAGAATACCTTGCTGTTATAAGTAAATAAATGCCCAATACACATTGTGACATCATTTTGTGAATGTGTTTATAGAGCTAGACTGAATAGGCAGTGAAAGTAAACTATTGACATGGTGGTCAGCCAGCTGACAGATGTAGGAACTTTGTTTGTAAGCAGTGAAAAGGCCAGGCCAAGGCTGCCAGGATGTGTCTCTGATAAGTAATTACAAAGTTAGTCATATACCAGTTTTTTAAAAGGACACACATGAAACATGTATTTGTTCTTCTTTCAGTACAAGACCAGTGGTAAGGAACTTGTGGAAAGTTCCAGAATAACTATTAGTGAGTAGACACTGGAAAATGTCCTCAGAGTATCATCAAAGAGTCAGGAATAAGCAACAGAGAATAATTAATCAGTTATAGATAATATTTTTTCAGTAAGAAATTAATATTTTAACATAATGCAGCTTTCTTATACATCATAGTATAGCTTTGTATTTTATGATTTTTTTTTTCTCCAAAAGATTTTCAGCACTTTTATTCATGTTACAGAATGAAATTTATTGAGATTTCACAACGTAAACTGGCATGAAAGTGGGGGAAGGATTAATAACAGTGTACTTGTAAGAGAAGCAGGCAGAGAAGTCCCATCCCATTGAAACACTGTCTAAAACACACATTATTTATGCATACAGACAGGATCACATTGCAATGAATTGACTTTATTAATCTCTAATATCATTTATGAACACTCGCACAAACAATGGTTGATTACAACATTAATTCCTAGAAGTGTTTTTTATTTAGCACTACGTTTTAACTCTCAAAAATGTTTGATGCAGTCACAGTGTAATTAGAAGCATATCTTAAGTATTATAGTATGTTAGCTAAATGTAGGATTCAGTGTGTTTAGCACATTGTCTAAATTATGCCACGTTTCTCTCACTGAGCCTAAGATACCCATTAATAACTGACATTCACATTTTTGGTTAATAAAAGCATGCTATACACATTTAGGGACCTGGTCTGTTTTAGACTCAGGTACATGTAGCTATGCATGCAGTTTTATTCATAATACAGTAAATAATTTTTCGTCTGCGTTACTTTATATTAATGCATTTGCAATTTCAGAGTAAGTAGCTAAGTTTTATCTTCTAGAAGTCTAACTTAATGCTTCTGACTTCAAAGTCACATAGGATGAATGCAGAAAACAGGATTAAGGGATAAGATTTCTCAAATCTACAGTTGCATCCCCAAGTTGTATAGACAAGTGTTGGTATTCAGGCCCCTGAAACCAGTGTTTTATCAATATGGCATCATTGTCTCTCTTTTGCTCTTCTGGATGAAATAATAGAAGAAGGTCCTTCCCCTCTCTTTGAGTTATTAGATCCTGTCTATTAAATTCTTCCAGCAAGATTATATCCTTTTTTTGATCTTTAGCAAAGTTATCAATAGTGGTAATATCACTTTTACCAAAAAGTTGGTATGTGTCACTTCCTTCACCTCCACTGAGGTAGTCACACCCCATTAATGGGGCTATGATATCATCCCCGTTCTCACCACTAAGGATGTTATTATAGTCACTACCAATTAGTATGTCTGCATATCTCGAGCCAATGACATTTTCAACACCTAGATAGAAATCTCCTTCAGCATCTGCTCCAAGCCCATATCCAGCCAGTAAGTTAACCATAACCCCGGTTTTATTATGGTGGTCTCCAGTAAACAACATAGTGTCTGAACCTGGCCCTCCATGGATTCTGTCAGGCCCAGGTCCTCCATGAATGATGTCACTACCATGACCAGCTATGATCCAGTCAGTACCAAGCCCACCATGTAGCTCATCATCCCCATGTCCTCCTGACAGGAAGTCCTCTCCCTCAGCACCCTGAAGCACATCATCTCCATCTAGGCCTTCCAGGACATCTGAGAATGCCCCTCCCAATAAAGAATTATTCAAAGGATTTCCTGAAATAAAATTCCGGACGGTTCTTTGGCCATGGACTACCGAAACAGTGGTAAAAAAATCAAGGGAGAGATTCAGATGTTGGCTGTTCCAGTCCTTCATGTCCAGATAAAGAGGATGGATGCTGTAGGGCTCATTGGTGGATACTGTGAACCATACTCCGTCACTGCTTCCTATTACTAAATGCTGATATTTTGTGGATTTGGAATACAAACTAACCTTAATAACTAACACATCAGAAGCTCTGAGAATCAGATCACCATAATCTGAGTCAGTGTCCGTCACAATTTTTATATCTTTATATGGGACACCAATTTTTAAAATATCTACTTTCAGATCATTAGCATAATTATTAATTCTGTACTCTCCTGTATATCCCTGCTTTATATCATATGTATCTATACCTTCCCCACCAACGATATATGTGTTTCCATCTCCTGGGTCAATATAATTGTTATACAAGTTGCCATAGATATATCTAATGGCTGGAGAACCAATTATTTTAATGGCAGTTGCATAAAGACCCTCTCGGACATCAATAGTTCCATTTTTCAGCTCAGAATGAGAACTATCAACTGCAAGCACTAGTGGTGTAATCCTTTTACCTTGCTCCTCTGGCAGTGTGAATGTCAGTCCATCTTTGCTTTGAAATACTATATGTCGATGATTTTCTGATACAAACCATTGCAAAATAACAACCTCACATCTTAAGTTGCCAAACATGATAACTAGATTATCTTCAGCTCTTTTTGAAATAAAATTTTGCACATAATGTGTGTATCTAGCAACTGAAAATATTAAACTGCTAAACTTCTCTGGAAGAAGAACAAAATCTATAGATTTATCCAAGTCATAGTTTTGAACGACTATTCGTTTTGGAAATGATACCTGGCACTCAATTACATATGTATCTTTTCCACCTCTTCCTTCTAGAAAGTCTCCATTCCCCCCACTTAGGAAATTTGAATACTCATTTCCAGAGATTGTGTCCTGATAGGGAGAACCCACTACTGTCAGGATATGCTTATTTCCTGGATAAGTTGTTAAGTCACAATCCACAGCGGCTGTTTTGGTTGAAAAGTCTAAGATGAGCGGGATTATCTCTGGGTGGTCCAGTGTTGTGTTGGAGACCTGGAAGGTGACAAAGTCTTCAGACATGAAGATGGCATGCTGCCACTGCCATCCCCTGTACCAGTTCTGGATGATGACACAGGTCTTATCTGTTGTTACATCATCCCATACTTTAATATCCCTTGTGTTCATGCGCATTACTTTCAGATTGCCATATTTGGACCGAATTCTCACAGTATCTAATTCAGCATCTGATGCATAATTGTTGACTGTCTTACACTGGTTATCGGCTTCTACAATGTACGTGTCTTTTCCGTTACCTCCTTCCAAGTAATCGACTCCTCTTCCTCCTAATAACATATTTGACAGGTGATTACCAGTGATTCTGTCATTATAAGGGCTACCAATGCAAATGATCACACTTTCATAATATTCGTTTCTGAGGTCAATAGACTGGCCATCAGTTTCTTTTGAAAAATCAATCTGCACTGCTTTCAGGGTGATGTAGTTGTTTAGTGTTGTCTCTCCCAGCTGAAAAAATACAGAGTCATTACTTTTAAACTGTAGGTGCCTGTACTTATCATCAGCAAACCAGTTTTTAATGGTAATTTGATGTAGATTGTTGTAGAATAGATTAAGACTGAGGTCATTTTTCCTGGAACTGATCTGTGAGAAACGTACATTAATAATTAACAGGTCCATTGCCCCATCAATTGCATTGTTATCAATAACTGCAACTCCCCCTGTTTCTGGGATTACATACAGGTCATTTCCGTTACCCCCAATAATATGGCTCCTTTGTGGCCCCAAATAGAAAGCATCACTCCCACCTTCACCCTTCAATTCATAGAAATAATCAGAGAGCGAATATTTAAAACTGTCCGATAATTTCTGAACAGAAAAGAAGCGATTTGGTTTTGAGTTCCCTTGGTAAGTACCATGTAAGGTTGTCTTATCTTCTGTTATGGATTCAATTACCTCCTGTGAGTGGACAGGGATAAAAAATAGCAATGTGACAGTCTTCTTGGTAAGCTGGATCTTGTGGACCTCACCAATTCCCATGACAAAATCATGCACTTCACATTCTGAATTAAAGCAGTGATGTTTGGAAAGTTTCTTTGAGGTGACAGGATCAACAGTTTCAATGTCCACACAGTTATCTTCCGTCAGCTGGACATCCATAGAACCACCAAATGCAGAGTCCTGGCCAGAAGCAAAATTTAGAGTTCTGAAACATGGACCATCTTTTGTGTCCTCAATTACCTGATAGTAGTTATCAGCATTTCTCAGTTCTTCTATGAGTGCCATGTCTTTCCTGTGCTGTTCATCTAACTGTGGGATTCTGTATGCCAAACTCCACACAGTAAATTCCCCAGCGATATCTAGCAGTGATTTTCCTATATCTTTTAAAGCTAACCCAATTCCTTTCATAACTGCTACAAATCTCTCAGTTGAAGATGCATCATCAGGCAGAGACTCCAGCTCATGTTTGATCTCATTATAGAACGGGTCAATACTCAACCTGATAATTGTCAGTGCCAGAGTCAGGGGTGCCAACTCAGGGCCTGCCAGTGCTGTTAACAGTATTGCCCCATCCAGGGCAGCATCCACGTATCCTATAGTAGAGCCCTCTTTGACATCCTCATATATGTTAAATCCCGTGAAAGCAATAGCAAGAACAGGCACAGTTTTGGCTACTTCTCCAAGTTCTGACATTGTACTGACCACTTTCTCAGCTGTTTCTCTTTCAAGTGTCTCTGCAACCCTGCGTAAAGCTTGGCCAGTGGATTTTTCCACAACACCATATACTAGCTCATTAACTCCCGAAAGCTCCCCTACACCATGGACCCCTTGTACAAATGATATCCCACCTTCTGTAGTCCTCCCTTCATCAAAAAATGTCTTGGCTGCTTTAAAACCCATAAATGTTCCATATATTCCCAAGGCGTGATTTACTTTGCCCATTACTTTATCGGATTTCATACTGGGATCAACTCCAATGTCCCTCAGGTAAGACTCCATCACATTTTCAGAAGACAGTTCAATACCACTTATGTCCAGTGATAATTCTTTAGTAAGAGATGGATCTTCAATATTTTGAAGCTTCACTTTCACCTTATCCCCTTCAGCGACATAGGAGTCAGGAACTAATCTATAATTATTTATTTCTGACCCAAGTAATTTTTTTCCAGCTTCATCTAAAGCTTTCTGTAGCTGAAGTCTGTCACCAGTCATTTCTAAAAGCATTCTGGCCTTCAAAGCTTTTCCCATAATAATATTTTCTATTCTGTGCAAAGATTTGAGGGACCCACGAATCTGTGATACATGCTTAGATAAATCTGTTGATGACAATAGAGGAACAAGGCGCTTGCTTATGAACTCTTCTATTTTATTTTGATCAGAAATGATTTCATCTGTGATCCCTGTCTTTTCATGAAATGTAATATCTTTGACTTTTCTGTCTATCAGCCAGTGTTTCATTACATCTTGAGTTTTTCTCTTTACCCCTTTTCCTGGTGCAAACTTGAAGAGAGTTTTTGTGTGGTCACTGGTCCATGTTCCCTTCCCGACCATTGGATGCATTTTTCTAAACTGGTCCCATGTATGAACTGTGTCATGTAACATCTGATTAACAACAAACATTCTAGGGTTGCGAATCATTTCTGAAACATGAGTGGCTAAAACTCCCATTGCATTGTGACCATTTAAGTCTGGAAATTTCGTTACTAACTCTTCCATCTTTCCATTCTCCCAGAGCTGAGCAATTTCTTGGAACTTTGATCTGTATGCTGGTTCCATATGGTCATACTTTTCATCGTATTTTATTAAAGGTTTGCCATTGTTGTCAAGGGGTGGATTATTTCCAATAGTACCATAAAAGTCAATGTAGAATAGTTCATGGTCCATTTTCATAATGATATTACCAAAGCGGAAGTAACGTGCGGCATTGTACATCTGCTCATAAGCCCGTCGAGATGGAGTCTTTTGTTGATCTCCTGGAGGTACGTTTTTTTCATCTGCTAACTGTTTTTCGACCATTGTTGTAATTTGCTTCCAGACTGCATCTGCTGTCTTTTTGCTGCCCATGACTATGCCTTCAGCTTGTAGATCGACTTTATTTTGATTTATGATATCTTCTCTCATTTCAGCACTTTTTTTAGCCATATCTTGAGCATTGTACACAGATCCAGTCGGACTTTTAATGGTTATGACAGGCACATTATTTTTTATTTCTGGTGGAACATTTTCTTTGAAAACATGTACATCCATATTCTCTGAAACTGTATGCTGTAAAACAGCATCACCTTTAAGTTTAATGGAATTAAATATTTTTTTAGTCATCTGGTCAATTAAAGAATTAATCATCTCACTATTGAAGTCATAATATTTGCCTGTCGTTTCATCCTTTGCTACTAATTCATAACTCCAGGGTTCCTCACTCATTGCATGCTTAATTACTTTTTCTTTAATCTGATCATTCTGGTCTAAGAAAAAATAACGTTTGTGACCTTCTCCATGCCGAAACCAGCCTTCCCCCTCCATGTTTAAAGTCACTTTCTTCCCATCAGGTAGAACCTTTACTTCAGCTGTACGAGCAGAAACTGAATCTACTTTTAAGTCATTTTCCTTTAAGTGAATCAATAACTCTCGAACAAACTCTTCTCCCTCCTGTCCAGCACCTACGTTACAGGCCACCAATGACATAGCCCTAATGGATGTGCTGCTGAAATGGAGGTTATTCATCTTCCTCAATGAGAGGACAACTTCAGCGATGTCCTTAGGCCCCAGTCCACTTATCGCTACATTTTGACCTTTTGACCCATGTCCCACTATAATTAGTTTTGTATCTTCAGTCACTGCAAAGTTATCAGAGAACTCAGGATTAGTGAATGAATGTTTCACTGGATCCCAGTTAAAAAGAGCCTTCTTAGATCCAGATACAGCCTGAGTTTTTTCATACAGATCTTCACCAGCTGTTTTTGCAATGCCATCTGTATCGTCCAGGACCAGGATGAGTCTGTTGTCCACAGCTTCTGGGTCTCCATATTCTTGGACATCTATCTTCAGGATATTTTTCATTTCCTACAATCAATCAAAATATTGCTTATTTTTTTTTTATTTAATTAATTTATTTAATACAGGCACACAGATACTCATAAAATACACATCTAGTGTGTGTGTGTGTGTGTGTGTGTGTGTGTGTGTGTGTGTGTGTGTGTGTGTGTGTGTGTGCATGTGGCTAGATTGCATATAAACTGGAGAGGCATTGGGAGGGAGGTACATACAGAAAAAAATGTTAAAACAATGCAGATGTTACCTTACATATTTCTGAATATGTCTCAGAAGAAAGTTTTCTTCTTTGTGAGTTTCTCAATATTAAGAAGCATAAGTGATTTAAAAAGGTAAAGCTCTGCTGTATCTTCCTTAGGTAGACTGGAACCTTAAACAAATAATATTTGAGTAGTGCTGAATGACAAAATTTGGTTTTTAAAAAGAAATATAACTTTATATGTTTATCTCATTAGTATTCATCATGATTTAGTTTGCTAAACACTGCATCAGTTAATGGTTTCTGTTACCAATACTGATTTCTGTGTTCTGTTTGCCAACATTCCTCTCTCAGCTGCTTTATTATTTTTTCCTAGGCCTATGAGCTGAAATCCAAAACAATGGTGAAACAAAGGCTCACAGTCTCTGACATTCTGCACTCACTACACCAAATAGTAAAATTTAACTACCCTGGATGACATCATCTTGAGGGTCAGGATCCACAGAATTAAATACCTTCACAGACTGCAGTGGTGGTGCTGCAGTAGCGTTGTCATCTCACAATAAGATGTTGCCCTGTTTGATTCTCAGCTAGAGCTTCTTCTGTGTGGAGACATGCGTGAATGGGTGTACCTTCGTTGAAGGTTGTGCATCAGAGCTGGCAACTCGGCACATAAAAATCTATTGCCAATCATTAGCGGACTAGAGTTCCACTGTGGCGACCCCTAACCGGGAAAAGCCGAAAGACACAACAACAACAACAACATACTGATGTATTGAATTCAATGGGGAACTGCTACACAGTGGTGAAATAATGTAATTTAGAAATACTCTATGCTAATGAACCACATTGCCTTAGCTGTATCATAGGTAAGTAGGTTCCCAGGTAAATACTAGCCTAACTGCCCATGCAGGCCATTTTAAGCTTAGCCAATTTACCTTCAAAGGTGAGAACCAAATCCTGTGTATGTGAGGTAAAACACCTTAACCCTTACGCCAACCTCCATCTCCATTTATACCAAACCCCAACCCCATGTGGGGTTGTGAAACAGTCCAAGGACTCAGTGAAGCTGGTGTAGACATGGGGCAGAGCAGCTCCAGCTGAATAAGAGAACTGTTAATACAGGCCAGAAGCATGTCTGCATTACCATTTCTGTCACACAGGTGAAGTTGCTCTGCCACCAAGTCATTTATTGTTACAGTGCCATGTGTAGACTGTTCAAGCCTGGATTTGTAATGTCCATGAAGAGAGATGTGAATGTGGGATCTCTATAGCATCAAAGAATTGCATCTTTTTTTTTTTAAACAAAGTGAAATGATGTGTCTCGTGAGGAGGACAGAGGATGGTTTGCACTATCTGCTATTGCATACATCTAAGGTTACAAGCAGCCCCATCAACTTCTGATGCTTGCTCCACCTGTCTGTGGAATGAGGTACTGCAGGCATTAGTACTGCCTGTAGGACCTACTTCCACCTATAGGTGGAGTTTCCACCACACCAAGGAGTACATTAATTTCATTGAGCTTCACCATTGATACATCTTGTACACTGGTGAACCTCTGCAAAATACAACATGGAATTATTTCGGTGTGGCAAGTGATACCCCTTTTGAAATCAGACATAGTTGTCCACCATTTTCCAATGGCATACACTAAGTGGAGAATCTCAGAGCCTTTCATTTTGCTTTATTTTCTTTTGCACATCGCATTTCATTTACCTTACTTCTCTCTTCCTTATTTCTTCTCACTGCTTTTCAAAATCTTCATTACTTTTTCTTCCTTCTACTATTACTGTGTCTTTCTCCCCCTTGCTTCATTCTACTTCTTTTTATCTTTTCATCTTTTAACTTCCATCTTTCTTTGTTCACTTTCTGCTACTCACTAACTTCCCTACAAATCAACTTTCTCAGATTTTGTATCTTCACAGGATTTGTTTATATATAGTAATATATCAACTGTATTCTTTATTTCATCATATAATTGTTTATAGAAACTGGTATTTGTAAATATGAATTTGTATTACTTCCTGTTTCTGCAATTTTTTCCAAAATTTGAAGAAGGGAGTTTTTTTTTTTTTTTACATAGTACATCTTCATCATTTTTATATTATTATGCTTTTTCAACTGTGAGTTTTGCAGTTTTTAATTATGTCCCTTATTTGTTCCTCTAATGTGTCTGATGTTTTCATCTACACAGTATGTAGTAGTTTTGGAACTTTTTTTCCTTAGGATTTGTAAGACATTGTATCTGGCCACTTTGACCTCTGTGGTCATCAAAAACAAATACATAAGTAAATGGGCAACATAGTTTTGTAGTGAGTAACATTGTTGCTACATTAAATAAGATGGCAGCATAGTAGTTCAATGGGTTACACTGTTGCTATAACAAATAAGTGGGCAGCATGGTAGTGCAAATGGTTACATTGATGCTACACTAAGTAAGAAGGTAGCATGCTAATGCAATCAGTTACATTGTTGTCATACTAAGTAAAAGGGCTGTATGGCAGTGCAATGGGTTACATTATTTCTACAATAAATAAGTGAGCAGCATGGTAATGCAATCAGTTACATTGTTGCTATACTCAGTAAGAGGGCAGTATGGTAGTGCAATCAGTTACATTTTTTATTTGCACTTTGTTTGTCAGGATGGTCCATCGGGCTACGAGGAACTCATTTTCAATGGACTCCTGGGGAGAAAACCTCCAAAAATACAAATGTTACAAGTTACAAGATTACAAAAATATAAGAATTACAAAATATGAGAGAATTTAAAAATATAAAGTTACAAAGTGGAAAAAAGTTGGCATTTGGAGGAGTAAAAATTAAATCAATATAGTAAAAAATTCTTTACACCAATATTAGCCTTTTTAGAAAGTATCTAGTTACATTGTTGTAATACTAAGTAAAAGGGCAGTATGGCAGTACAATGGGTTACATTATTTCTATAATAAATAAGTGGGCAGCATGCTAATGCAATCAGCTACATTGTTGCCACACTAAGAATGCAGCATGGTAATGCAATCAGTTACATTGTTGCCACACTAAGAATGCAGCATGGTAATGCAATCAGTTACATTGTTATCATACTAAGTAAGACGGCAGTATGGCAGTGCAGTGGGTTACATTATTTCTATAATAAATAAGTGGGCAGCATGGTAATGCAATCAGCTACATTGTTTCTACACTAAGTAAAGGGGCAGTATGGTAATGCAATCAGTTACATTGTTGTTACACTAAGTAAGAGGGTAGCATGGTAGTGCAATCAGTTACATTGTTGTTACACTAAGTAAGAGGACAGCATGGTAATGCAATCAGTTACATTGTTGTTACACTAAGTAAGAGGACAGCATGGTAATGCAATCAGTTACATTGTTGTTACACTAAGTAAGATGAAAGCATGTTAGTGCAGTCAGCTACATTGTTGCTATAGTAAGAAGGCTGCATGGTAATATAATCAGTTAAACTGCTGCTACACAAAGAAAGAGGGCAACATAATAATGTAATCAGTTGCATTGTTGCTAAATTAAGTAAGAGGGCAGCATGGTACTGCACCATAAGATGAAGCTCTCATTTTATCAGCCAGTCAGTGTCCTGTTCTTAGCTATGGTCATGACTATTGGATAGACATTTAAACAATAAGGATGTAGATGGGAGGGGCATAAATAATAATTCTTTCATTGGGTTAAATCTTGGAGATCAGCCATGGCTCTTAAAGGATGTGATGAAGATGGTGATGTGGCCTGGGCCACAGGAAGATGCACCCTGGAGTGCAGTCAGCTACATTGTTGCTATAGTAAGAAGGCTGCATGGTAATATAATCAGTTAAACTGCTGCTACACAAAGAAAGAGGGCAACATAATAATGTAATCAGTTGCATTGTTGCTAAATTAAGTAAGAGGGCAGCATGGTACTGCACCATAAGATGAAGCTCTCATTTTATCAGCCAGTCAGTGTCCTGTTCTTAGCTATGGTCATGACTATTGGATAGACATTTAAACAATAAGGATGTAGATGGGAGGGGCATAAATAATAATTCTTTCATTGGGTTAAATCTTGGAGATCAGCCATGGCTCTTAAAGGATGTGATGAAGATGGTGATGTGGCCTGGGCCACAGGAAGATGCACCCTGGGCAATGGATGCTGGAAATGTGTGAACTGTGGACTAATGAGAAGTTACCCCAGCAGACCAATGCCACATTGGAACCATTATATCCCACAGCATGCCTAAAAATACCCCAGTATCCTAAAGGAAGGCTGGACATTGTTGTATGGCTAGGGAAAATATCTTGTCTGCTCTGCTCAGCTTGTTATGTGCGCACAGAAAGCTAGATTAATACATAGATACTGTAGATATGAATAACATGTAGATATAGATAGCTAGATAGGTAGATAGACAGACAGACATGTCATGTTTCTTTCCAACCTTCTACTCATTTGAGCCATAACAGTGAAACACAATAATTTAATATATGAAACCATTATGTACATTAAGGGGACTGGATGAATAATTTTACAAGTAGGAGAGATATAACTGATAATTATGAGTCAGTAACAAGCAGCTTTTTATAATATTAGCAATGACATGCTGTGGTTTCTCCATATTTAATATCCAGCAAGCTTTATTTTTGCAAACTTTATTTATTTTTTATGTTGAAACAATACAGTATACTCACCGAAAAATAGTAAGTATAAAGTATGAGTTATTTTCCATACTGCTTTTTTGCTGATAAAATAATTCTAAATATTCAATTAAACATATAGCACCAATAATTTTATCAGAATCAGGAGGTTTAACAACTTTTGTAATATCTTTGTATTTACTTTTGTTTTGAAGCTATTCATACATGTTTAAATAAATGTATGAAAAAGCTGATTGTTTATTATCACTTTCCAATGACAAGAAAAAACCTAATGTATATGTAAATAATTCATGTCATGAACAGAGCAACTTTTGTGCTCTGAGTACCCTGCTTTTTGTATTATTTTGAAGTCATTCAGATTTAGCCAGGAAATGTGAAAAGATGCATGTTATGCCATTGTTTCCTCACTAACAAACTAAATCCTATACTCATTTTATACATATTTGCATGCAGAACACACTTTTCTCTTGTTTTGGTTCAACGTTATTAACATTTTGTTTTTATTACATAACAGATTATTTGCTGGGTTATTTCATAGCCAGTTTGTAAATATTTAAAATGCTTATTAATTTTATAGTTGATTCTGTGCAAAACAACATGCCATTTACATGTCTTTTACTTAACATTCTTAAAACTCATAAAATAAAGCCACTCCAGTGACATAGAGTGATAAAGCCCTGACTACAGCCTAGCTGACCTGGGTTTTATTAATGGCTTGGGTAACCGAGTGAGCAGCTGGGAAGGAATAGGATTGCCCATCCATGGTGGCAGAGCACGCATTGATATGTTTTCTAAGGGGAAGAATGGTCCAAAGAGGGGAGTTGCCCTCCCACATAATCAATGATCTTTCGGAGAGGGGAAGGAGAGTAGGTAGGTCATTAAAAAAAATCCCTCCCAAATGGAGGCACAGATGAGCCAAGCCCCCAGGACACCCTCAGGAACCATGACCAATCCCAGCAATAATGGAGTAAGTCTGGAGGGGTTGGACAGTAGCCTGTAGACTCATCTTGGACATTGGGTGCTGCTGTGTGGGCCAGTAAACATGAGGTTGGAGGGCACCAAAAATAAAATTCATAAAATAAATATGTTAAGTTCTGTGTTGTGTAAGAAAAAAAAAGAAAACATAAACAAACAGCAAGAATGCTCACACGCTCAAATGGGAGGATGGCATAATGGTTAAGGTGTTTACCTTGGAGACACAAGGTGCACGGTTTGATTCTCACATAGGGTAATTGGCTAGGCTTAATATGGCCCACAAGGGTAGTTAGCTTAGTACTAATCTATGAACCTATGAACCAGTACTTCTTCTTCCCATCTGCCCAACTTCCTTACTATTTGGAATCTTAAACACGCCTCAATCTGTCTGTCTTCTTGTTGTACAGTGTAGGCCTGTCCAGCAATACTTTCATTACTTATCTTTCCAGCCATAATGTCCCGTAAAGCACATATCATTTTGTATCACATTTTGCAATAATCCCAGTATGACTTTAAAATAATCATTACAGAATATTTCACCCTGTATTTTATGTAGCTCCTAAATCTGCAATTTCTCTTCTAAAATTGTCCAACATTATGTTTATTTATAATTGCTGTAATCACATCCCCTCCATCAATGTATTCTTCATGATTGCTTTACCAGGTGTTGTATTGTGCATTAGTTACCAAAAGAAATTCCGCAATTAATTATTTCTATCAATCCCACAACTTCTTTTCATAGCTGCATCTTCATCTATTTTCATAAAATACTCATATTAGTAGAAATCCATTACTTTTACCATTTTATCATACTCCCCCCTCCAGTTTGCCATTCATTCTTAAATGTTGTTTTCCATTTTGTTATTTTTGCTGAATTTCTTTTTATTATTTCCCCTTCATACAAAATCAGTCTCAGGTTATTTCTGCATTTGTCATGCAAGTCATTCTAATGATACTTACAAAAATTGCAAAGTCTTCCTTGAGATGCTGAGAATCTCATATGTTCAGATCTCCCTCCCCCCATAGCGCTGGGTGAAGGGGCAAAACAGGGTAGTAAAATATGGACCAACCACTCACAAGAATTATTCCGATTTGATACAAATTCATGGAGAAATATACATCTGCTGCTTTATTCCACACAAGAATTGCAACTGAGTCTTAGGATAAGTTAAACAGCTCTTTAATTAAATGAATTAGCACTACAGTGATGAATTTACTGTTAGGTTTATAGCTTTTAAGCAGAACTTACAACATGTGAAGGCTTTGAGAAGTCCTTTGAATCTTGAGTTTGTGGCATTTGTTTCTGCCATATTGTGGTTTTCCATGAGCGTCTAGCTTAAGATCCTGTCTTTACTACTAAAATAGAATCTTAAAGCAGGTGCTGATGGAAAACCCCTTCCCCACCCTCTAGTCTGTCATAATTTCCACTACTTTTATGTAAAGAGAGGGTTGCATGGGGACAGCAACACCCTTGTTAGATATGGGAATTCGCATCTCAGTCTCATTCATTCAAAACCATGCCCAAACCTATGCAAAAATGACCCCAAAGATACCTACCAAGAAAATTAAGGTCTAACATTTTTCAGCTGTCCCAGTGGATTAGCACAGCTCTTATTACACTCAATAGCTTGCAGGCTACTCTGAGGTGACCCGTGTCTTGCTTTCAAGCCATGAAAGATCAAGTCTTATTTGACCTTCTCTTTCTTGGCAAAACTAGCAGAGCCCCATTCCCCACATTTGAAACGCATGATAACCCTAACCCTGTTCCTAACCATAAAGCACAGGTTACCTTAAAAAAAGCCCATTACACAGCAATGTCATTCAGTCAAAATAGAGCCGAATCTTTGGTAGGGTTATGGATTGTACATCTGAAAAGGAAATTTGTTTCAATTCTGTTATGCATTGCTGTGTAGTGCTGTTGATATATTTTTCTATGATTTTAATTTCAATCATTGAGCAGGTTAGCCATATAATAATATCGATAGATAGATAGATAGACAGACAGACAGCTAGATAGATAGATAGACAGATAGATAGATAGATAGATAGATAGATAGATAGATAGATAGATAGATAGATAGATAGATAGGTAGGTAGACAGACAGAGAGATAGATAGATAGATAGATAGATAGATAGATAGATAGATAGATAGATAGATAGATAGATAGATAGATAGATAGATGGATAGAGAGATAGATAGATAGATAGATAGATAGATAGATAGATAGATAGATAGATAGATAGATGGATAGATAGATAGATAGATAGATAGATAGATAGATAGATAGATAGATAGATAGATAGATAGATAGATTAGATAGACAGACATATAGATAGATAGATGGATTGATAGATATATAGATACATAGATAGATAGACAGATAGCTAGATGATAGCTAGATAGATAGATACATATATAGACAGATAGATAGACAGATAGATAGATAGATAGATAGATAGATAGATAGATAGATAGATAGATAGATAGAAAGATAGATAGATAGATAGATAGATAGATAGATAGATAGATAGATAGACAGACAGATAGATAGATGATAGATAGATAGATAGATAGATAGATAGATAGATAGATAGATAGATAGACAGATAGATAGACATATAGATATGGGTTGAGTGAAGTTGCTTAACTCTGCCTTTGGTGAATCTGTTTAATCAATAAAATGTTATTGACTAAACAGATGATCGATAGGTATGTGTGATCATACAATTCTTGGGATATGGAAATATACCCTTATCCTGAGATTTTGTAATCTTGGATTTAGTATATATAATTAGCAAGAGGTGTGGAGGGTGCAGATGGCTTGCCCCCCCCCCAAAAAAAAATGATGGTTTAATGTATTTTTTTTGTATAAGGTTTTGCTTGACAAAGAGATTGTCAATGTGTAGTAGCATGTTGGCATTTGCAACATTGATTTTTTTGTTATCAGCTGTGTAAATGTTGATATTTGGGTGTCTCAATCAATGTTAGTATACAAACATATATCTATATATTTATATCTGTATCTATATCTATATCTATATAGGTCTACTTTGATTCACTGAAAATTAATTTCACTGAATTTCAAAACACTCACACCAAATCGCTGAAAGCTCAAATCACTGAAAACTCATTTCACTGAATCACATGTCACTGAATGTAAGTACTGTTGGGCAAATAAAACACATATGCCCTTTTCCTAACTGTAGTGTGATCCTGGAGTTAGTATATATAGTTAAGGGGATTTGTGGGGTGTGGGTGGCATAGTCCCCCCACCTACTTGGCTTTTATATTTATGAGTCTCATTTCACTGAAAGCTAACAATATAAAACCAAAAGGAGTTGAAGGGCTACACTCCCACACCTCCCAATGTGATAAACCTCCTCCACTGTAATTGCTGCCATCAAAGCTTGGGTTAAACCCCCTCTAGTGTGATTAGTGCCATCAAAGCATGGGTTAAACCCCCTCTACTGTAATTACTGCCATCAAAGCATGGGGTAAACCCCCTCTAGTGTGATTACAGCCATCAAATCATGGGTTAAACTCCATCTAGTGTAATTAGTGCTGTCAAGGCATGGGTTAAACTCCCTCTAGTGTGATTAGTGATATCAAAGCATGGGTTAAACCCCCTCTACTGTAATTACTGCCATCACAGCATGGGATAAACCCCCTCTAGTGTGATTACAGCCATCAAAGCATGGGTTAAACCCCATCTAGTGTGATTAGTGTCATCAAAGCATGAGTTAAACCCCCCCATTCTGATTAGTGCCATCAAAGCATGGGTTAAACCCCCCTCTAGTGTGATTAGTGCCATCAAAGCATGGGTTAAACCCCCTCTAGTGTGATTAGTGCCATCAAAGCATGGGTTAAACCCCATCTAGTGTGATTAGTGTCATCAAAGCATGGGTTAAATCCCCCAGTCTGATTAGTGCCATCAAAGCATGGATTAAACCCCCTCTAGTGTGATTAGTGCCATCAAAGCATGGGTTAAACCCCCCATTCTGATTAGTTCCATCAAAGCATGGGTTAAACCCCCTCTAGTGTGATTAGTGCTATCAAAGCATGGATTAAACCCCCTCTAGTGTGATTAGTGCCATCAAAGCATGGGTTAAACCCCATCTAGTGTGATTAGTGCCATCAAAGCATGGGTTAAACCTCCTCTAGTGTGGATAGTGCCATCAAAGCATGGGTTAAGCACCTTCTAGTGTGATTAGTGCCATCTCTAGTGTGATTAGTGCCATCAAAACATGGGTTAAACCCTCTCTAGTGTGATTACTGCCATCCATTCATGGGTTTAGCCCCCTGTAGTGTGATTAGTGCCATCAAAGCATGGGTTAAACCCCCTCTAGTGTGATTAGTGCCATCAAAGCATGGGTTAAACCCCCTCTAGTGTGATTAGTGCCATCAAAGCATGGGTTAAACCCCATCTAGTGTGATTAGTGCCATCAAAGCATGGGTTAAACCTCCTCTAGTGTGGATAGTGCCATCAAAGCATGGGTTAAGCACCTTCTAGTGTGATTAGTGCCATCAAAGCATGGGTTAACCCCCCCCCCCAGTGTGATCAGTCCCATCAAAGCATGGGGTAAACCTCCTCTAGTGTGATTAGTGCCATCAAAACATGGGTTAAACCCTCTCTAGTGTGATTACTGCCATCTAAGCATGGGTTAAACCCCCCAGTGTGATTACTGCCATCCATTCATGGGTTTAACTCCCTCTAGTGTGATTAGTGTCATCAAAGCATGGGTTAAACCCCCCCAGTGTGATTAGTGCCATCAAGCATGGGTTAAACAATCTCTAGTACAATTACAGACCATCAAAGCATGGGTCAAACCTCCTCTAGTGTGATTAGTGCCATCAAAGCATGGGTAACCCCCCCAGTGTGATTAGTGCCATCAATGCATGGGTTAAACCTCCTCTAGTGTGATTAGTGCCCTCAAAACATGGGTTAAACTTTCTCTAGTGCAATTAGAGATCATTAAAGCATGGGTTAAACCCCCCAGTGTGATTAGTGCTGTTAAAGCATGGGTTTAACCCCCTCAAGTATGATAACTGCCAAGTGCAGCTACATACCTGCTGTGCCATCGGGAGGTACCAGTTTCATAAGCCTAGCAAATATTATGCATCGATATTAGATAAATGAAAGTTTATCTAAATGAATGCCACTATCATCGAAAATTCTGGACCTTGAACTCAAAATTGTGGGGGGCTGTGCCCCCCCTGCTAAATATATATACCAACTCTGAGATCGCACTACAGTGAGGAAAGGGTAAATATTCCAATCTTCATTGTACCACGACCTCAGAAAAACCACATCGATGCCCAGCATTTTTGACAAAAGTGGCGTTTGTTTAGATAAACTTTCATTTATCTAATAGGAACCCGATATTAGAGTGAGATTTTCCTGTACAGTTTTGTGAATGTAAAACTAAAATTCTGAGAGAGAGAGACAAGTATCTGAGATGTGCATCACAGGACAGAGCAGTAAAATGACTTTCAAATGTCAGGACCTGTTTTGTAGTGAAGACGAAATAAATCATATCATGTGAAATTAAATGAAATAGGTTGGATCTGATAGGAATGGTCTTAGAATTGTGTGTAATTATGCACAGATTATAGAAATGCATCAGAAAATGTACTGAAGCTAATTGATTCTTGAAATAATGAAAAGCAGAAGGTAAGGAATGTAGAACAGTTTAGTAGCCACATGTATGCAACTGGACAGGGTAACAGACAGCTGGCAAGGACCCTGGTGAATGGTAAAAGATATGAAGATATAACAAATGGTTATGTGACAGAAAAAAAGTTGTAATTCTGGTAAACTAATGAAGGGTGTACTTTGAAGTACATAGCACAGATGCATCGACCATTTCACACCATATCTACATTATATATTCATTGTATAATGATAATAAACGGTGATCCAATGATGCACTAGAATGGTGTAATGCAAAGAGATTACATACATTTTATACATGAAAAAGTGTAAGCATATTGTCTCATTTTCTGCATGTTTTTTTAAATGTTTTTATTTAATTATTTGATATCATATATGTCTTCTTTTCACAATACATTAAAGTGTTTTATACAAATTGTATCCTGATTTACATGCCCATCGTTTAGTCCTCACCTCATTTACTTCCTGTGGACTACCAGACCTTCTTCGTTGCATTAGTTCCTGTCCAGATCTGCAGAATGAGACACACATGCCTAGTTTAAGAACTATACTGGAACAGTGGAATAAAATATAACAGCTGTACAATGTTAGGACCTGCAGAATGAGACACACATGCCTAGTTTAAGAACTATACTGGAACAGTGGAATAAAATATAACAGCTGTACAATGTTAGGACCTGCAGAATGAGACACACATGCCTAGTTTAAGAACTATACTGGAACAGTGGAATAAAATATAACAGCTGTACAATGTTAGGACCTGCAGAATGACACACACATGCTAGTTTAAGAGAACTACTGGAGTGGAATAAAATAAAAACAGCTGTACAATGTTAGGACCTGCAGAATGAGACACACATGCCTAGTTTAAGAACTATACTGGAACAGTGGAATAAAATATAACAGCTGTACAATGTTAGGACCTGCAGAATGAGACACACATGCCTAGTTTAAGAACTATACTGGAACAGCGGAATAAAATACAACAACTGTACAATGATAGGACCTGCAGAATGAGACACACATGCCTAGTTTATGAACTATACTGGAACAGTGGAATAAAACACAACAGCTAACTGTACAATGTTAGGATAAGCTAAAATATCAGACAGTTTTAATGATAAATAATGAATGCCACTTATAAAAGCTGAAATAGCCACCATGCAGTCTGTTTGGTTTAGAGATTTGCCTTAACTATGAATACCCGTGCATTATTAAGTATGAACATTTCAGAATGTTATCTCTGTAAAGTCATTGAAGATGATTGCACTTACAGTGACTTTTAATAATATAATTTCATCAGAGAAATGTACATGAATATAATAAAGTAGTGATAAATTGTTGTTAGTGACTACTCTGACGAACTTGGTAAAATATGAGACTACAATATGCCATCTGTATGACTGAGTTATTAATCTGTGTCAAAAAGATTTATTCAGCTATATGAAAGACTGATGCAACACTCATTCATTAACTTATTCACATATCTGTTCTTTCATACATTACAAATGCCCTCTTAATTAAATGCAAGTCACGGGGTAATCAGAATCTGTCCTGGCTGTTTGTAGGCACAAGGCAATGAAATTTATTCCAGAAAAAGCAACAGACCATTAAAAGATGCATGCAGAAACACACACACACACACACACACACACACACACACACACACACACACACACACACACACACACACACACACACACACACACACACACACACACACACACACACACACACACACTTTATTATTGAAGATTGTAAAACTATTGTTAGGAAAACAATGGCTGACTGACACTGCACACTGCATGAGAAGGCAAAATATTGAATAAAATCCTTTAATAGAATTAAGAGCTTTTATCCCATAGGACTTCATCAGAACTAAAAACAGTGTACATACCACATTTAAATATGAAATGAGATTATGTAATGTGATCAAATTTATCCAGTAATTTTCAAACACCAATTGACACTCTTTAAGCAGTAATTAATAAAAACATATAAAAAACTGCAATTTTATGCATAAAACTGATAAAATATGTATTAATATATAAAAAAATATTCTAGCTGTCTAAATAAGTAAATGACTGAATTAATAAATCAATCAATAAATATGTAAAATGAATAACAAAACTTGATCATTAACAATCTTAGCTTAAAAGCACGTAATTTTAAAATGCTGTTAAAAGAGACAGAATCATTTAAGCCTGGGTATTCATTTGCACTGGGCCTCAGTTACCACAGTAGTTCACGGTATTTGAGGGTGTATTCCCAGGGACCACCCCTGGGATTTTGTATGACATGTTCCGACATTGTGAAAAAGAATATATTATTTGTGGCACAGTCTAACTTCTGCTTTTTGTCCCATTGTTGCAGCTAATGGATCTAAAACTCACCCACTAGCTCTTTACATTGACAAAACAGTTAAATCATTCATGTCAAAATATCCTTATATTCTTACAGACTCTTGGAACTCAAATTAAATCAGATATTTTTGATCTGGCTTGATATTTAGTCACCATTGATGTGGTAGAGTATCTCACATGACATAGGTTTAGATTGGTTTAATGTTTATTTATTCAATCACTCACTTATTTAGACAGCAAGAAGGTTTATTTATTTATTTATTTATTTATTTATTTATTTATTTATTAGTTAAATGTGGTATGTACACTATTTGTTTAGTTCTGATGAAGTCCTATGGGATGAAAGCACTCAGCTGCATCTACTGAAGGATTTTATTCAATATGTTGACTCATGCGGTACGGTACTATCGGTCAGCTGTTTTTTCCTATTGGTTTGTGTTTGGTTGGCTGATTTAACTTGGTTTGTACTGATAAAATTATTGTTCCTAAAATAGTTTGTAATAATTTGAAGCTTTTCTCCCCGGGTCTCTGCTGAAAATGGGCTTCTACCCAGTCAGACTTTCATGGTAATCAAATGTCAATCAATAAATAAATAAATAAATAATAAATCGCCATATATTGCAGACAGACCTATACACAATGTGAAGGATCAACAATTTAACTTCCTACATTTCTCTAGAATGTGTAAGGAAGGTGCATATGAAGGCAAAACCTCATGCAAACAATTTTGGAGTCCTATGAACAGTTTTGCAGATACCAGCTTAGATCAACCCTGTTAGTGGTATTGCTATGAACCCACAATTATTCTCATATATGTGGGTTTGTTTATGGGACACCTTGAGAAGCAAATGATTTATGTCTCATGCCTCAATCTGTTTCTGCATTATCCTGACATCTGATACTATTAAACTGCATGTGTTTCTGACATATTTAAATGAAGACAAATGAAGCATCAAATTTACAATGAAATATCAGCTGCAAAACATCCTTTTTGAATATGTTATTATGGATCTAGGACCGTTGAAGGAAAGTTCAACAGTCCAAATCCACTATCACCGAACCCACTTTAGCAAAAGCGCATTTCACAGAAAAACAGTAAAGTAATGTTTATGCCCATGGATTTATTTCAGAATGACGACAGCTCGGAATGCTGACTTTCATATGGCCGACACCATATGATCGACAGTCCAGAATTCCGACATCCTGAAATAGAACTACCTCCCACCTGGAAAAACAGTAAAACCCTCAACCCCTGCTACTTAATTATTTTCACTCCAAGATCGCACTGCAGTGCAGGAAAGGGGAATCTCCCAGTCCCACACTGTAGCAGGATCTCCACTATCAGTTGTTGGCCTTTCAAACAGCCATATGAGCAATTGAAAGTTCGAACAACTCCCTACTTTAATATTCTCACACTACAGTGAGGAGGAGGGGAGTTTTCCCTTATCTGCATGAACTCCCCAACAGTCATTCCCCACAACTCCCTTTGGGATCAGTATGGATCCCATTATTACCTAAAACCCTTAAAAATACTTTGATTGTCACTCTTTGCAGAAAAGTTTCACTTAAATTCCTTATTGCAAGCAACAAGTTGTTGTCAACATCATTTTATAACAAGCATGCCAAAACTACAGTTTTTCAGGATCTAGCATATAGGTTTGTAAACAGAGGCTATAATACAGATATCAGACAGCCTGTTTGGATTGCTGCAGGTAATTCTGACTGGAATCAATATCTAACCTATAAAACACCCCATCAGGGGAATAAATGTGAGATGGCTTTCCTGACTGCTTATGCCAAAATGAAAAATATTTTTTTGGATATAATCCATAAATGAGCCATTCATAGCAACAATAACTTGGAAGATATATTTCCAAGTAGTTCAGGTTTATGTTTTCATAGAGACAGAACAGTAGCAGAACATCTAGGTAAACATAAAAGGAATATATAGACAAAATATGTTCAAACAGCTTTAACAGGTAGCAGAGTGTGGTAGGTCATACTTCTGTGGGAATTACTCATTTTGTAAATGTGTCATCAAAACTAAAACATTTCCCCTCAGTGAATGCCACAAAGGGATAGATTCCTCTATTAGTAACCCACAAAAGTGCATGGTTAGACACACTTTCTATTTGTTAATTTATTAATAATTCTATACTTGCAAATAATTTGTTTCACATACCACTATGTAATTTTAAAAGTACGGCAATGCTTTTCCTCATATATGTTCTCCTGCACCTACATGTGTGGTGATGGAAATGAGTGCCTTCTGTATAAGACTACTGCCCCTGGTAAACAAACAAACATACATAGAGATATCCGTACATAAATAAATAATTAAATAAACACTCAAATGTCAGTAAATAAATAAATAGATAAAATCATAAGAATGTTGAAGTGCTTGAGTGGCATTCATTTTAAGAAGGAGACAAATGCATTATATAAATGCAAGTTAAAACATCGTGGTACCATATTTTCATTTATAGGTATTGATAAAATTGGGTTCATTGTACCTAACAAAAGTGGATGGCGGGATATTTTATCCATGAATGAACAACGGGGGATAATTATCTTAGGGACTCTGTTTTCTTATTTCAAGAACACTCATCTACCATTGAAGAAAGATTTTCTTAAACCACTAACTGGAGTACTTTTTCCTCTGGAAAGAGGATTTATTTTTGCTAAGTGAGCTGCGGCCAGGATCGGAAATTCTGACCAGTTATCCTTATTTATAATCTTTTACTTTGTCCTACACACTGCTGAGGCTGCAGATTAGGATACCAGTTCACTGCTTCACTGACATCACTGTCATTTTTTTCTGTGTATGTATATAGTACATATGCATTGCCTGCACTACATCACACTCCTTGAATGTTATATAATGGTCTAAAGAATATCTGTATCACAAGAAATACAACAGCAACAATTGTATAGGCCTATTCATTCAGGAAAGATAATATCTGAATCAGAGGGCAGCCACATTCTTTTTATTTGATCATTGCAAGGCTTCAAGTGTAATAGAAGCAAATCTGGCGTATCTACCCCACTTCTCCAGAGGAACAAGGCAATTGGTGCAGTTTTTAGAAAAACTGTTTTATTTAGTCTTCACAGATGCAGTCAAATCTTAATAGTTATATGGACTCTGAAAGAGGAGGGGGGTCAGAATAGCCAGGTGTTTTAATTGGTGGAGGTAAAATATACCTAATTTGAATATGTCAAAATGGTGGTGTGTTTTGATTGGTAGAGGTAAAGCACACCTCATTTGAATATGACCAAACGTCTACCAATGGTGTGGGGTATCCACACTTGCTAATCCCCCCTATCCTTTTACAGTGCTTGAGTTATATATCAATATCAGTTAAGCATATTCAAGATAAGTTCAACATTGGCATAGCTGTTTCAAGCAAAATAATTCCTTATTCCTTGTTTAAGCAATGGGGAGCACAGAATGCACAAGTTTGCCAGGTGTATCCCAAAATAAGGAATCAGATATTATGACTACCATAAATTCAGTGATAGAGCCACAATAATGTGCACATTCATTTTAAAGATAGCATTTTTATACTCAGAAATGGAATAGTTGGGTTAAAACTTTATACATAGCAGAAGGACTGCCAACCACAAGAAAAAAACTTTTTTTACTTAGCTGAATTGTACATTGTTCATTTTTTTAGATTATATGTTTCACTGAAATGGATTCCTGTAAATAGTGTCCTGACCAGCTATATATTCTGAAAATGAAGAAAATTTACATCGCCCTGCCAGCAAAATCTGATACTACGTAAACATTAAGAAGAAAATACGGTACTTACGTATTATCGCAACCACATTTCAAACAGGAGAAATGGTTCTTTTCCAAGCCATACAGCTGTTTCTCCTGTCTGAAATCTGTTTGTGATAATACGTAAGCAGCCTGGCATGTAGTCTGAGAAGAAATAGACGAAATGAAACATGTATTTATAACTTAGTTGTAAAGCCAACTATTTGAAAGAAAATCAAAGGTTATGTTTACTTGCAATGTAAATGATGATTTAAAGAAGCAAGCACTTTTGTAGAATGGAGAAGCAGTGTCCAGTACATAAGCAATGGCACAGAATCATTGGCAAAAATGTGTTAATTGAATAAATGCAGACCATAAACTGTTATGAACCAATGTTATTCTTCAGAAATAAATGAAAATTGTTAAAAACAACCCGAAGATGAATCAGACACACAGTTACCTTACAGATCTTAACAGAAATCAGTTCAACAGTTCTCCGAAATATTAATAGCAGTGCCTTTAAGAGCTGGTACTGCTAGGTACTGCTAACGCATCTTTCAACATAAAACTCATGGCCATCCTGTACAGATCTATTATTAACGTGCATAACAGGAGCACTGCCATCATTACCAGCAGGAGTGTGTAATCAAGGTAATATACTACATGCAGACAAACCTCTACAATTACTTATCTGTAACAACTTCTCCATACATTTATGTTAATCAATTCCAAAATGGAGCAAAGGAAACTTGGCTGATCAAGTACGATATGAAGGTGTAAAAGTTCAGATATGATCAATGGTCCAGACTTTCTGTCCGCTGTTCATCAATGACAAGTAAACAAAACAATGCAATATGCTACCAGCATTCAAATACTCAAACTAGTAACCTAATAACATTACAAAGACTATACAAAACACACTACACCGAGTAAAGTTACAGTAGTGAAAACAACATTATTAAAGAAAACAAAACAAGCTTCTACTTTTTGAAAATATTTTTATCAAACCATAACAAAGTATCATAGGCTGGAAATGTGATTGCGATAATACGTAAGTACTGAAAAATACCTAATATAAAGGTGAAAAGATATAAGAAAGTTTGCTTTAGGGAGAAATTAGTATAAAGATGTACCAAGTAGTTTGCCTTTTTTTTGTAGCCTGACATTACAGGCAAAACGTCCTGGGAATGGCAAGGAAGAAAGGTATGCAGTTGAATTAATGCTTACCGTATGGCAGCTTGCCTCTCTGGTGATTGTCTTCCTTCAGCATTTAACTGTTCCAGTTGCAGAAATTCTGGAGGAGGTCCTTTAAAACATGTACATTCCTTTTGTTACAAAGCTTTACCATCAATATATAAAGTTTCTGATACTTATAAAGTGAAACAGGAACAGAACATTTCCAAAGCATCATGCATGTCATTAAACAAATACTGCATGTTTAATATCAAAAGTTTAATTGTGTTGTACATATTGAGCCAGATTCCAAATGATTTGCTGTCAGCGTAAGTGCATCCTGATTTCAAAAGATCTGCTCACAGTGTAACGACTTGCTTTTGTGTAAGGCCTACCTACAAACAGGCTTACTATGGGGACCAGATTCCAAAACCCCTGTCAACAGCCTGTTCTCAGTCTAAGTGCTCACTTAACACTGACAACAAGTCTTTCAGAATCGGGGCTAGTGTGATTTTGTGCTGCATATGGTAATGCCATTGCAAACTGGGAACAATTCATTTTTCATTTAGTGTTTTATTAGAATCTGACACTGCAATTAGCTGATTTTCTGACAACATACAAAAGGCAGCGTGCACTTTAGTGTTAAGAAAGACAAACAGTATTTGCTTGGTAATATAGCTCTATCAAATTAGCAATCAAGCATTCACTATTAACATAAGATAAAGGCATGTATATAGCACACTATCCTTGACAGTTTGAGATTGTTATCACATCAGGTGTCATCACAATCACTGTACGACACAGTCGTGTGCAGTGCCATGAATCTCATTTTATATCCTGCGCCTCTTTGCTGTCATCTATATTCTAACTACCGGCAATCGTGCACCGTGTCACATCTCCTGTCATATACAATAGTTACTTAAACTCTGTTGGCTTAATTATTTAGCCAGATTTTTTAATTTATTTATTTAGTTATTCTCATTTGATTATCAGGGGAGACGAAGGAAGAAAAGCTGCAAAGTATTACATAAACATTTTTAAGAACGATAATTTTATAATCAACAAAAATAATACAATAAAAAAATAAAAATTCTACAGTTTAAACAATTAAAACAAATTGCACATAATGTGAAAACATTGATTAAGAATAGTTACAAGTTATATAACTATGATTTAATATTTAAAGATATTTTAGCCACTTTAGAAAAATTAAAGGTAATTTAGTATAATACAAACAGGAACTGCAATATGAAATGGGAGAAAAAAACAACTTTAAGCCATATTTAGGTAGAGAGTCAAGGGGAGATAAACTGATTGAAGTAATGAAGTGAGTGAAGAAGGGAAAGTAAGGAGGTGTCAGGTTTGAATAGGTACAGGTGTCAGGTATGAATAGGTACAGGTGTCAGGTATGAATAGGTACAGGTGTCAGGTATGAACAGGTACAGGTGTCAGGTATGAATAGGTACAGGTGTCAGGTATGAACAGGTACAGGTGTCAGGTATAAAAATGTACAGGTTCCAGGTATGAACAGGAGCAGGTATCGGCTATGAATAGGTACAGTTGTCAGGTATGAATAGGTACTTGTTCATATTTAGGAAGATAATTTATACTGGGGTTGAGCAAATTAGAGCCACATAGGGTATTAACCTGATGGATACAGGGAAGGAGTTCCAGGCCTTAGCAACATGTTGAGTACAGATCGTGCCCAGCAGATTTGATTGGTTTGTGGACAGAGCAGTTTTGGTTATTGGCTCGTAATGACTGATTGAGAGTATAGTTGTGTAGAATGGCATTTAGTGCTGGATAAGCAGATGGTTGCTGGACATATTTACTATATTAGTTTTAGTTGTATTTGTATAGCTAGACTATTAGTGACTTCATATATTGTAGTGTATTAGTCTGATAGTGGAGCTTTTCTCCTCGGGCCTCTGCTGAAAATGGACATGTATCCAGCCAGACTAGCCCGGTTAACAAATGTAAAATAAAAATAATAAAATAATTTTACAGGTGGTAAGAAGTTGTGTATATATTAGTTGACTGGGAAGTTTTAACCAATTTAGGCTTTTTAGTGCTTGACAGTCATGAGTTCTGAATGGAGTATTTAATGCAAATGTAGTCAGTTTATTATAACATTGTTCATGCAAATGTAGTCAGTTTATTATAACATTGTTCACGCAAATGTAGTCAGTTTATTATAACATTGTTCACGCAAATGTAGTCAGTTTATTATAACATTGTCCACGGTTTGCTTTTTGTGATGCCTGAAGGTAAATAAAAATGGAAGCACCATAATGTAGGGAGGGGAGGAGGTAAGAAGAGGTAGGTGTAGTTTTTAGCTGCACTGGTGAGAACATTTTTGGCTACGTAAAGCATCCCTAGTATTTTTTACATAATTTTGTATATACATGTTGAGTTTAATGGTGCTGCGGTAGCGTTGTCTCCTCACAGTAAGATGTTGTCCTGTTCGATTCTCAGCTAGAGCGTCATCTGTGTGGAAACATGCGTGAATGGGCGTACCTTCGTTGAAGGTTGTGTGTCAGGGCTGGCAATTCATCACGCAAAAATCTACTGCCAATCATTAGCGGACCGGAGTTCCACTGTGGCGACCCCTAACTGTGAAAAGCCGAAAGATACAACAACAACATGTTGACTTTAAATTAATCATCCACAATCAACACTAATAATTTGTTATAAGAATTGATTTCAGTGGTTGTATTATTAGGAGAGAGGATTTTAAATTTTGTTTTCTCATGAGAGAGATTTGGGAAAACCACTAGCTTGTTTTTTGGGGGTTGAGCATGAGTTATGAGTTACAGAGTCATGTTCACTGGCTGTTTAAGCTTCCTCAGTAATTTTTGAAGTGTGCCATGTTGTCTGATGTGCATGAATGTGGAGTCATCTGCATATTGTATTAGGAAGGACTGCTGTGTGGATGTGTGGAGTGCTGATGAAACTTTTAAGGAGGAGGGGACCAAGGATAGAGTTTTGTGGTTCAAAAGTGGTAACTGGGAGTTAAGGAGAGAGGGCGGAGTGCCATTTTACTGACTGATACGTATTGCAAACATAGCTTTTGAACCATGGAAGGATGAGCTGACGTAGACATAGTGAGTACATTTGAAGTAGAACTTTGCTGTGAAAGACCATATTCAAGGCTTTAGACAAGTCTAGAAATAAGGAGGAGACTAGTTTGTCTTTATCTTTCGCTTTATTGACAGTGTCTATAAAGGCTAGAAGTGTAGTGTTAGTACTATGGAGGGACAGAACCTGGGCTGTGTTGGGGATATGTGTTCCTCCTGCAGGAGATAGTTTAGCATTGTTTTTGAATACATTTTTCAAGTATTTTTTGGAGAGGGGGATAAGATTGCTACAGGTCTAAAGTTAGCGATGTCTGTTTAATTTTCTCCTTTGTGTAAAGGGATAATGTCTGTTTTTTTTTCTGGGGATAGGTAATGTAGAATTTTTGGGCTGACCTATTTTTTCAGTCATTTTACCTACTCATCAATAGATTGGGAAACATATACTGCCTCTAATTCACAGCCATAGCATTTTCTGGACCTTGTCAACACAAACACCCTGGACCAGATAGTGCACCCTCCAACCAGGCACTGAAACATATGAGACCTGGTGCTCACCAACATGGAACAGTGTTGTACATTGGTGAGGTCGCACCACAAAGCTGACTCCCTCAAAATAAAACTCAACCTGGAAAACCCAACTAAACCAGTAAAAGTTAGGAACTATTCTAATGCTAACTATATCCTGTTATGTGACAGTTTTGTCAAAATTCAAGGCTTCCGCAAACCTCAGGAACTCAGCTGCCTATGCATAACTGTTCACAGAAATCCTATACAAACATGTGAATGGCTACATTGAGGCTGTTGTACCTACCAGTAGCAATCCCAGTTTTAACACCAAAAACAATCTCCACAGGTGGAATGCTAACCTTAATAGGGTATATAACAAAAGAAAAACTGTCACGGCCAAAATCAGAAAGAACAGCTTTCACAGAGACAAGATACCTCTTATTCAACCAAACAAGAAACTAAGAGGTCTAATAAGGTCTAACAAAGCTAATTATGAGGTCAAGATATCTTCTCAGGCCAAGGACAATCATAAAGCCTTCTTCAGCTATGTCAGGAACATTAAAGGTAGCACACAAATATGTGCAGAACTGGTGATAAATGGCACAACTTTCACTGACCAGGATGACATAAAAAAGGTTCTAGGTGATACATTTTGCTCTAACTTCACCCCCACTACCCCACTAGGCCTTGTGAACTCCCTTCTAGCATATCGCCCAATTATCTGGGAGCAAGTCATGTCAATGCTTACCAGGGCCAAAGCACTGCTGCATTGGCCCCCAGCAATATTCCCAGTTTCCTCCTAAATATCCTCAAACATAATGTAGCAGGTCTACTACATGCACTCTTCAACTACAGCCTTGATTAACAAGTTACGTACCGCGAGAATGGAGGGCCACAACATTTATCCCTCTCCACAAGTGTGGACCATCAACTGACCCTGGAAACTACTGACCCATCGGTCTGACAAGTCGAATATGCAAAGCCATGCAATGATTTCTACAGCCTCTATGAGAACCAATAACATCCCTGGCTGCATCCTACATGAACTCAGGCAGGAACTTGAAGCACCATTAGGTGCCCTATTCAACCAAAGCCTGAGTACCGGTTTTGTCCCAGCTGAGTGGAGGACAGCCACTGTCATCCCTTTACACAAAGGTGGAGTGTCCACTGATCCAGGAAATTATAGACCCATCAGCCTAACTAGTTTGATCTGCAAGGCCATGGAACTGGATTATCATGGACCTCATTAATAAGGACATTGGCAACCTCCAAACACTTGATGACACACAGTTTAGCTTCGTGAAGAGGAGGTCATGTCTGCTAAATTTGGTTGACTTATTTCAGACAGTTACCAAAGCCATGGATGAGGGGAAGACAGTGAACACTCCTACTTTGACCTGACCAAAGACTTGGACAGTATTCCCCACTCAGACATAATAGATAAACTCTCTCAACTAGGCATCAATCTGTATGCTACTAGATGGGTAGCCAACTGACTCACTGATAAAACCCACATAGTCAAAATAGAGGAAGCCACCTCAAGCAGTCGACCCGTATCGAGTGGCATAACCCAGGGTTCAGTCTTGGGGCCTCTGTTATTTGGGATATACTATTCTGAGGTACAGGCCAAAACCAGTGGGCTATGGCTGACCAAGTTTGCAGATGACTGCAAGCTGGGAGCTATCATCAATTCCCCTAGTGACATGGACATCCTTCAAGAGGGTCTCACCTAAACAAATGACTAGTGCCACAAATATGGCCTCAAGCTGAATATAAAAAAATGTGTCATCATCCCCTTTGGGGAGAGAGATGTCCCCACAAATGATCACATTAATAACAATGTTCTAAGCATGCAGTCAGTCATGAGGGATTTGGGTACCCAGATTGACAGCAGCCTAACTTTTGACCACCATATTGCTTCCATTGTATGGAAAGCTTTCTACATGGCCCACCTCATAAGTAAGGGTATCACATCCAGTGACAAGAAGGTCATAATATCCCTGTATTCTTCCCTTATAAGGCCCATTATTGAGTACAATGCCCCATTCAGACGTACCTTACAAAGCACATGCAGCAGCTGGAGAGACCACAGAGGTTCCTCACCAGGAGAACCCAGGGCCTCAAAAATCTACCATACACAGATAGGCTAAAAACCCAATCCCTCTACTCTGTTTCATACAAACTCCTCAGAGGAGATGTCTGTCTGGCATACAAAGTGATCTTGGACCCCGCCTTGATGGGACTGCTGCATATCCGCAAGTCAAGCTTTATTCGAGAAACCTGTACACATGGCCTCAACCTGGTCTGTGACATCAATTGGACTTGCTGGCGGGACAGATTTGTGTCCCAGAGACTCCCCCGTTTATGGAATAGACTCCCTCTCCACATCAAGCAGAGTACCTCTTTGCCCCCTTTTAAGTGCAACCTAGATAACTGGATGGGAAACAGAATATACATCCCTGGGATTCCATTATACATGGGCTAAATTCTTGGCTAGGCTTATAAGGGCCTCAGGGCCAATAGCCTAGTAACGTCCTATGATCCTATGATCCTAAGAAGTGATGAACAAGGACATTGGCAACCTACAGACACTGGACACATCCCAGCTTGGCTTTGTTAAGGGATGGTCTTACCTACTTAACCTGGTAGTCTTCTTTGATAGGGTCACCAAGGTTATGGATGAGGGGGAAAATGGTTCATACAGCCTACCATAACATGGCCATAGTGTTTGATACAATACCCCACTTGGGTATTATTGACAAACTCTCAGAAGTAGGCATAAATCCATACATAACTTGCTGGATTGCTAGCTGCGGTCGCGATAGTACCCAAGAAGTCAGGATAGGTGAGAGCACTTCCACCAGGAGACTGGACACCAGTGCTGTATCCCAGACCTCTGTGTTGGGCCCTCTCCTGTTTGTCATCTATATCTCAGATGTAAAGGCTAATGCCAAAAGCCTCTGCCTCACCAAGTTCACAGATGACTGTAAATTGGGAGCTATCCTAGATATCATAGAGTCCCTCCCATGACACAAACATCCTAAGAGTGGGTCTGACTCAAACAAATGATTAGTGCCAGAGACACAGATTAAAACTCATTAAAGCTCATATTGAAGTAATGCATTATAGTGCCCCTTGGGAAGTCATCAACCCAAGCTAATCTCTCCATTGATAAATCTCCCTCAAGAGTTGACACATTAGTTAGGGGAGTATATGTTGATAGTAATTTGACCTTTGACCAACATGCAGCCAAGGTAGTAAGAAAGTCACTCTATGTTGCCCAACTCATAAGTAAGGGTATGGCATCTAGGTCCAAGGATGTTATAATATCACTCTACTCAGCCCTTATCAAACCCATCATCAAATGCACTGCCTCCTTTGGCATGCACCTAACCAGGTACCTGCAACAGCTGGTACACCCTCAAAGATTTCTCACCAGGACAATCCAGGTTTTGAATAACCTGTCCCATACAGATTGCCGTAACATCTTGTCTCTTTACTCAGTCTCCTACCGGTTACTGGGAGATGATCTTTGCCTGGCATATAAGGCATCCTTAGACCCAGCTCTGATGACCCTTTGCACATCTCCAAAACAAACAGCACAAGGAAATAAAATGAAAGAATCTAGGCTGAGGCAAACAAAGTAATAAGACACCAGTTGCTTGTGAGCACTTTCATCCACTTTAATGAAATGAACTTCTTCAGACAATAGTACAACTGTTAACCCCTCCTATTTATATACATCATTGTCACATGACTAATTAGATTTAAAAATACAATCTTATCTACAAAAATATTTTAAAGTTATTAAATATGAAAAACAACACTAGAAAAAATAATAGGAAATAGTAAAACATAACAATAAATAAAGTGCACATCAAACCATACTAACATTTTTTTAATAAATCTAAAACTATCCTATATTGTAAACCTTTTCAGTGTGTTAAACTTTTTAATTTCAGCAAGCAAGCTATAGAACATTGATCATTCAGGAGTGGAAAACAATAAGTGTTCAAGTAAAGCTGCCACCATAGTGCTTGCTTTTTCCAGAATTAAACCTACATTACCCCCTCTACCATTCAGCCTTACTTGATCAATGACCCTAAATTTAAATGTATGCCCAGGGTTTTCCATACATGTTTGGATAGTACATTGTTCTCTTTTTCCTTCCTTATACTATTTAGATGTTTGTATATTCTTTCTCTCAGTTTTTGTTCTGTTTTGCCTATGTAAAAACTAGCACAATCTTTACATTTACTCAAATATACAACATTCAGAGCAGAGTTGATTATCAGTATTCTGAGTTTATCATTATCAGAGTTGATTATCAATATTCTGAAGAAAAACTGGGTAATCCTTTTAGAAAACACAGACTGTAGAACAAACTGGGGTTAATACCAAGCATTGCATACAGAAGAGGGGCCAATTTAAAAGATATTTTGGAAAGAGAAACCTGACCCCTTCCAAAAATTATAGGAATGTTTAGGTGTGAAGCTTTCCCATACTGCAGATATATAAATATAGCAGACAATTATAAGATTAATAATAAGAATTTTAAAATGAACAAAAAATATGATTGTAATTCAAAGAATGTTGTATATTTGAGTAAATGCAAAGACTGTGCTAGTCTTTAGTCTAGTTAAAAAGTTTAACACATTGAAAATGTTTATAATATAGGATAGTTTTAGAAGATTGTTTTACAAATATGTTAGGATGGTTTGATGTGCAGTTTATTTATTGTTATGTTTTACTATTTCCTATTATTTTTTTCTAGTGTTGTTTTTCATATTTAATAATTTCAAAGTATTTTTTATAGATAAGATTTTATTTTTAGATCTAATTAGTCATATGACAATGATGTGTATAAATAGTTTACAACTATACAACTTTACGGTTGTACTATTGTCTGAAGAAGTTCATTTCATTAACGTGGACGAAAGCTCTCACAAGCAACTGGTGTCTTATTACTTGGTTTGCCTCAGCCTAGCTTCTTTCTTTTTATTTTATTTTCAGAGGTTTGTTGTTTATTTAGTGTGAAACAGCACAAGGAACACTGGATCCAAGGACCTGAACTTTGCCTGTGACGTAAATAAAACATGCCTGAGAGACCGATATGTGTCTCTGAGGATTCCTTCACTATGGAATAGGTTCCCATCAATGTGAATCAGAGTTTATTCCTGACAAATTTCAAGGGAAACTTTGATCATTGGATGGGAAATCATAAATTCACCCTTGGTCTGACTCCCATGTCTCCGATGGTCAGAGATCAACAATAAGTTAAATAATCCCAAATTAATATACCCCCCAATGCATACAACCCTTAGCTACTTCATTACTAACATAACCCCACCATATTCTATCATTACATGTATTATTCACTAGGTCATATAAATATGGGGAGATTCCTCAAGATTCGAGACATGCACTTAGTAAACCTGTCTTTAAGGGAAAGGGGAGTAGGACAAACCCATAGTCATATAGACCCTTACGTCTACTTTCATGTTGTGGAAAAATAATGGAGAAGGTAATACTGGATAAGTTATTGTCAGAACTGGATAGGTTGGGACTTAAAACCATATATAAGCATGCATATGTTGAAAATAGATCTATTACCAGCTGTAACATGATGTTCTATAACAATATAATAACAGCTATGAATGAAAAATTGTGCTGTGATATGATTTATATAGATTTAATTTCAGCATTTGACAGGGTCATACACAAAAACACTGATCATTAAATTAGTACAACTAGGTATTGATGTACTGTTGATAAGATGGATAGCTGCATGGCTTACAAATAGGACATGACAAGTATCATACACCAACTGGACAGGTGAAATCCTTGGTTACAGTCAAGGTGTCCCACGAGGATTTGCACTAGGTCCTTACTTGTTTAGATTGTATCTTTCATCTGAGAAACTTACTTTTTCATCTGAGGTGTTCTACAGTTTATATGCTGACGACCTGAAATTGGGTAAACTGATTACAAGTGTTACAGATAAGGCATGTCTGCAAAATAATTTGACTAAATTGACCACTTGGACACAGGAGAATAATATGTTGATAAATACATCAAAAAATAAGCATATGCGATTTGGGAGACATAAACTGAAAGGTGATTATTTAATACAGCATACAGCGATTGAAACTGTAGACTCATTTAAGGAACTAGGTATATGGTTAGATTTAGCTATGAGTTTTTCTAATCATATCAACCAGTTGGCTAATGATAGTTACAAAACTATAGGCTGTATAAAAAGATTTATAAAGTCTAGAAAATCAAACAAGTCATTGTTTGTTAGTTACATTAGACCCAAACGAGTATGGAATAACAATATGGAAACCCTATAGGAAAACAAGCATGAATAAACTGGAAAGAGTACAGCAGAAATATACCAAGGGCATCCATGGATGTGAAAATCTAAGTTATTATGAAAGACTAAATATCTGAACTTGTACAGTGTCTCTTACAGATATTTAAGAGAAGATCTTATTCAGGTATATAGGGCATTTAGGAATGTTTGGTGTTATCAAAAAGTACTAGAGAATCATCAGATAACCTATGTGGAAGATTCTATAGGAATGAGAAGTGTACTAATTGGTTCTCTGACAGAGTAGCTGATGCTTGGAACAGACTACCAAATTACATTAAAGCATGTACTAGTATAGATATTTTTAAGAACAGCTTGGACATTTATTATGGGAACAAGTGTTTTGGTATATTGGCAAGCTAGAAGGGCATTAATGCCCATGCTTGAAACATTTGTATGTATGTATGTATGTATGTATGTATATAGGTGTGCAATGTACTCAAGGACAAAGCTGGATAGGGTTGCATGGCTAGGCTTATAAAGACCTTGGTGGTTAATAGCCTAGTACAAACCTATGAACCTACAATTGAGACAGGAGAGGCAATGCTATTGTCTGCTATTTTAAGGTACAAGCTTGGAAGGTCATCAGTTGAAGAAGAGCTTGGTTTAAGTTTGTTTAAGAGTAGTTTTATACAGGATGTGGGCACAGGTGTGAAGGTGAAAGTGGATGCAGTGACGTGGCTGTTAGGCAGGGTTTGCATTGAATGTTGAGGAATCCTTGGTTAGGGATGTTACACTATCAATGAAATTACACTTGAAATCTATTGCAGTTTTGAATGGTGAGTTAATGAAAAGGGGCTTAGGCTTGGATTTTTGGGTGGGATCGAAGATTTCTTTAATGGCTGACCAGAACTGTCTGTGTTCTGAAAGTTGTTATAGGTTTTTTTTGTCTTCTTAGTACAGTTGCATGTTTTTTTGAGATATTTTGGAGTTTTATATTTTTGCCAATCTTTCCATGGTTCTCTCTGTCCTGCATTAGAATTCTTCTCTTTTGAGATAGTTGCATTAGTTGTTTTATACTGTAGTTCTCCTGTTTAAAAGGCACATCTGTTTGTTAGTGGGAGATCTCAAGCTTTAGTAATCTCACAAAGCAATCTGGCCTCTTTTCACTAGCTACTTAATGGCATTTTCTGGTTAACAAATAAACTAAAACAAATTAATTAATTAACGCATAAAATTTTTAAAATGTACATAGTCTGAGTTTAAATGTTTAAATTATAAGCAGGTTGTATAAAACAAGATTCAAACATGATAACAGGTACATGACAAAATAGTTAAAAAATTAACATATATAAGTTCGTAATGCTAGATGGATTAAATATAATTAAACCATGACATAAGTATAGTCAAACGGGTCTACTTCATATGACTGAAAACTCAAAATACTGAAAACTCATTTGACTGAGATTCATTATACAGAAAGCTTACAATGATGAATTTCAAAATACTGAATTTTAAGCCATAGCTGTGATGAGTGTTTCCTTTCACCTGTGACTTGCTTGTGATAAAAAAAAATACTGTAACTTAAAGTGCTGACTGTCAGAATACAAATAGTAGTGTAGAAAGTAATGTTGTATTGTTTCTAAATGTGGGTATGTCTATTTACATTTTGTTGGGAGCTATGTAAAGTAATATGGCAGATGTTTTGTGTGCTCCCGAGTGTGTGCAGTACTGTAAGATAAGTAAAAGGTAAATGCCCTTTGCCACTGTAGTGCGATCCTGGAGTTAGTTTATATATATATTTATATATAGTTGGGGGTGTGGTTGGCATAGCCCCCCCCCAACATAATTTGGTTTTATATTGTCCAGTTTCTGTTAAGAGGGTAAGTAAGTAGTTTTTAAGTTGTGGAAAGCGTTAGTCTTTGTTGTAAGTGTGCATGTTTATGGCTTAAAATTCAGTATTTTGAGCTTCAGCATTGTAAGCTTTCAGTATAATGAGACTCAGTCAAATGAGTTTTCAGTATTTTGAAAATTAGGTATTGTGGTCTCAGTCAAATGAAATTCAATATTTTGAGTTTACAATCATGTGAAGTAGATCCAGTCAAGCTGATATGAAGCAATATTTTAAACAATTCTTGTTGCAAATACCAAAACTGAAGTTAAAGCACATAGTTTGTAATACAATGTCTGTGCAGCTGCTAAATGTTAATTACGTGGGTAGAACCATCTCCAAACTGTCTCTGTTTGCTATGAACACTTGTGGGTGTGTTCAGAAAATGTTTGTTTCTGTATAGCATGCCTAGGCTTTGATGGGTTTTCTAGATTTTGCTTTGGATGTGGAGGTCAAATTTAAGATTATCATCTACTATGACTCCTAATAGTTTGGTATGGTGGGCTATCGCAATTTCAGTGTCATTTTCAAAAAAACATTTTGAAAGATGCTTTGTTAGGGGTGTGAATTTTGGGGGTAAAGAGGAGGAGGGCTTTTTTTTTTTTTGGTGGGTGGAGTAGGAGTTGTGCTGTTGTGAGCCAGATTTCAATGAAGATGACAGCTTGTTGGGTGATTTCTTGGAGGTGAGTTAAGGTGTTTGAAGAGCAGATGATAGTAGACTCATCTGCATATTGGACCAATGTGGCTTCACAAAAAGACAAATAGGTTTTTGATAAAAATATTGAATAGTAGAGGGCCAAGGATGGATCCTTATGGGACTCCTGTGGACATGGGAAGATGTGCAGAAATAGATCCTTGACATTTTACATCTTGTTGCCTGTTAGCAAGGTAGCTAGAGAATCACTGAATAGATGTAGATGACAGACCTGAGGTGGAAAGTTGATTGAAGAGTTTACTGTGAGAGACCATTTCAAAGGCTTTTGATAGATCTAGAAATACTGTAGATACAAGTTTATTAGAGTTGCAAGTTTTATTGATAGTGTTTGTAAATAATAGTAATGCAGTAGAGGTGTTATGGTCTGGCTGAAATCCATGTTGCATATTGGTGAGAAGCTTATTTTGTAAGAGATAGTGGAGAAATTGTTGACGGATACATCTTTCAAGGATTTTAGAGATGAGAGACAGGATAACTATGGGATGGAAATTTGTATTGTTGGTGGAAGTACCTCCTTTATGTAAGGGGGGGTAATGTGTGCCATTTTCCACGAGTTAGGGACACAGGATTATGGCATAAATCTATTAATAAAAACGCTGATTAAGTATTATTGCATCTGCAGCTAGATTTAGGTAGTCCAGTGGAAAGTTGTTAGCTGAGGAGGAACAAGGTTTTAGTTTATGTGAAAGCTTACTGGTTGAAAGCTAGAGTGGGTGGAGTTGTCTGCATGTGTACTGGAGAAGTTGCAGATAGGGGAGTTTTGTGACGGGAATGTGGTAGGGTCTAAGGTAGGGGTAATTGGCTGTGTAGAAGGGGGTGTGTTAGGTGAGTTTGAGGTTAAGTTGGCTATGTATTCTATGAAGTATGTATTGGAATAGGTAGCTGTTTGAAGAGGGAGAATGTCTGGGCATGGGCTGGGGTTCTTTTGTGCACATGGGTTGATGAGAGAGTATATTGAATACCAGAATTTGTTAGTGTTGTTTTTATGGCTGTCTTGTAGCTGAGTATAGTAAGATGTTTTATCTCTATTAACTTGTTTCTTGATGTGGTTTCATAGATGTCTGAATAGTTACCAGTTTTTGTCATTTTTATTCTTTTGTCAGTGAATCCATGCCTAGCCTCTGTCTTTCATAAGGAGTTTGCATTGGTTGGTGTGCCATGGGGTATGGCTGTTTTTAATTATTTTTGCACACTGTGAATGTAAGGTGTTAAGAATATTTACAAATGCTGCACTGAAGTATTCAACTGTATCACTTAAGAGAAGTCAGGATGGATCAGTTTACTGCCTTCAGAGATTCAATGAAAGACACCTTGGAGAACTTGTAGAGATTACAGAACATTTTAAGCTTATGCTCATTTGTTAGTTTTGTAATACTCCTGTGGGTATACACTGGTAGATGGTCACTTAGTGTCGCATGGAGGGTAACTGAGCAGGTAAAATTAGATGTGTTGGTAACCAGAATCCAATCCAGGATAGATTGTTAGGAGATATTTTGCTATATCTTTTTAGTGTGTTAATAAGTTGAGAGAAACATGCTGCTGATTGCTAATTTGTGGATGATAAAAGACTGCCAGTCAATGTTTATATCACCCAGGAGGATAATTTCATTTGTGATTATATCTACTATCCAGGATAGTATGTTTTCAAGTATTAGAATGTTCTGCCCTGGGGGGATATATAGCACAACAATGCACATGCTGTTGGCTGTATTATGTTTTAGGAATGAAATTAGAATTTCTTCTTTTCCAAAAGTTGGGATTGTGCCTGTATAGGGAGTTACTGTGAGTATACTTGGAAAGATTATAGCTATTCTACCTGATTTTTTTTATTTTTTCTGTTGAGCCTACTAATATTATAACCAGGGGGTAGTATTTCAACATCTTTTATTTCAGGCTTTAGCCATGTTGCTGCTGTGGCTAGGATGTCCGGGTTGTGTTGGGTCATAGGCATGAAAATCTATGATTTTGTTGTGTATACTTCTAATATTTACAGTGACTATTTTTAAACATTTAGGGTGTATTTTATGGTTTGCGGTTGGATTAGGACCTGGGTTGGGTGGATGTCAGCACACTGATGTATGGTGGAGAAAGAAGGTTTGTTTTTTATGGCATTTTTAGTAGAGATAGGCAAAAACATCTTAATATTGGGAATGACATTTTTTAGTATTTTGGGGTTACAACAGTGGAATGGATTTATGGCAAATAAGCTTGAAGAGATTTTTGAGTAGCTAGTTGGACGATGGTTGATATGTGAAGATGAAGTAATGGTTGAGGTGTGATTATTTATTACTACTACTGGTGGAGATGTTAGAAATGAGAGGAGAAGAATGAATAAGGTGATACAGGAAGGAAATAACATGGTTAGTGTTGTAAAAATCTTGCAGTATGGTTAGATGAGGTAATGAACAGTGATAATAGTGTGGAGATTAGGGTTTGATTGGGAGGGAGCAGAGTGAGATTTGAGAAGGAAATTAGAACAGAAATGGGTGGAGATGTTATAAAGAGAACAGCCTGTGTTTGGACAGAAAGTGAGGTACAGGATAGGAGGGTGATTAGAGGAGATGGAGCAAATTAGGTAGAAGTGTACATGTAGTAAGGGTGTGTGGGAATTGGGGGTAGGATAGGGGAGTATGGCAGGGGAGTGGGTTGGACCATGGTGGAGTAAGCACCAGGAAAATATCTGTAAAACTTTATCAAAACAGGAGGTAAGACAAATCATGTTAACTTTAACGATAGTAAGACAAGCTGGTAAACTGCTGTTAACATACATCTAAGTTATCTGCAAAAGGTGGCAGTGCAGTGACTTTGGCTTGAAAGAATGCTATAGTAGCTGGAAAAACAACTGAGATGAGGGAAGGACCAATCAGGTACTTCAATGGAATGCCGTTACTCCCCTCCTACAGATGGCTTACCATCAAAAACAATCAGTGAGGTAGACTGTTTATGGATACAAAGACAAGTTCTTTGAACTCTCTAAATACTTGACATGAGTCACAGCATTTAACTTTATGGTCATGGGCTTTTATTGCCTTTCCAGGGATGTTTTACACTGCTAGAGTAAAATATGCTAAAATGTTAATTTAGATTCACCTTCAGCAGTAAAAGGCCTATGGATGGGGGTGTTCCTCCAGCAGATTTAACACTACTGTACAGAGTACACTAATGCATAACTGAGGGAAAACAATTAAGTTTAGTCTGAGTCTTGGAATTTGCCTTATATATATTTTAATGAAGGTATTGTTTCTTTTGAACTTTTGCAACTGGAAGTGAAATTCAGCTGTACAAGTTCCTTTGATAGTGTGATTATGTTAACATTTTCAGCAGTAATGGTCAGACATGCTGTTTTTTGGTACACTGGGAGAGAGAGACAGAAATTAAAATAATTAGGATTGCTTGGTGGTCGAACTAGGTAACTAAAGTTCTAGTTGTCTATACTCTGCTGCATTAAGTAGTGTCTGGCAAACATGAGTAGTGCACTATATTTTGCAGTTGTTCACTATATTTCACAGTTGTGCATTTCTGCTTTATAGCCTGTAAATGGGAAAATAAGTAAGCTAAAAGGAGATATATCTAGGTCTGCAATTTGGGATAATTGAAAATAAAAATGGTTATTGATGGTCAATATGATGTTAACTCTACTTATAATGTGATTCACTAACTGTATGAGAAATGAAAGTCTATTACAACATATCATTTCTTCCACTCATGCACATTGTTCTGTATTTGTAACTGCCTTACATTCTATACTGTCTGTGGCTGGGCTGGGACTATAACATTATTGATGGATTTTCCTGACTGTTTCTCATCTAGTTTGATTGTAGTATGCCTACAGTGGAATATTGTTTAAAGTGGCCAGACAGTGTGATTAGACATGAACTGTTATCATCAGTCTCTGCTGCATTCTGAAACCAAAGACACCCTCACAGAATTACGGTTATCCAAATTCAAATCTCATTTGTCATGCTTTGCTATTTGCTAAAGCAATTTCCATGTTGTTTATCACTTTTTGCTTGCATATTTTAGAAAGGTGGATGACTACTTCTCTCTGTTCCTTTTACATTACTGCAGCCTTCTGCTATATGATACCAACACATCTTCAGTCATAGTTTCATGGTTTTAGATTGAACGTCATATTTGGTATAGCCGGTCATTGAAAACACAGACTCCAGATTCAAGGAGTTTATCAAGGGTCCCATCCAAATGTCAAGAACTTTCTTAAAGGCATTTAGTTTAGTACTCTGTTGTATAAAGAATGTTTGTTAAGTCCATCACTTAGTCCATACATACGTCATTAAACCAGCTTCTAATTTAACCTTACCTACTGGTGGATTTACAACCTCCTTTCAAACACATTTTGCCTCTACTTATTTTTCAAATGCTTGTCCTGTTAATGACTGCAGCCACTGCTCCCCTGGGCAGTCTTGTCCGGAGGCAGCTGTCTGGTGGATCTAACCAAGATTCCAGTTAGGAGCTGTACAAAACTGACAACACACAAAGCTTGTACTCCAGGAGCTGTACAAAACTGATAACACACAAAGCTTGCACCCCAGGAGCTGAACAAAGCTGACAACATACATAGTTTGTACTCCTACTGCTATCACTAATTGAATATGTAGACTGGGAGAGAGACATAAACTGGTTGATAAAATAACTGCTGGGCCTGCTGCTTGTGCAGCTTTATCAATCCGTTGTAATGAATGGACTGCTTTACCTGTGGGAGCTAAACTTATGAAAGCCATTCAAGAAACTTTATTCTCATCTGCAAAGTTAATTGGATAGCAATGTTTGCATCTCATTTGTGCAATGAATGATGGATACTGTATTTAACACTTAAAATCTTAAGACAACTCTTTCTGATACTGGTAAGAGGAGGATCATTGCTAAAAACTGCATGAGTTGACTAAGGGGCATACATGCCCTTGTGGTGAAGCAAGTGTTCTTGTTATCATCATCTGTGGGGTGTGGTCAGAAATTGCAAATGCTCTCATTGCTGGGATGCTGGCAAAACAGAAAAATACCCTCATGGCCACATGAATGATTGCACCTAAGACAGGGTAATATCTGATTAAGAAGAAGCTTGTTTGTCAGTAGATGTGGACAGCAAAACATACAAAAATGTTTTTAACGGTGATACACATAACTTAGAAGGTAAAACTAAAAGAGCATACAGGTGTGTCGCATCCTTTACAGCTTCATCAAATCAACCACGAAGGGCAGCCACTGTTATTAAAAAGGGTAACCATATGGACAAAGAAGAAGAACCGAGAAAAAGAGACTGGCCAAAAAATATTCATTACTAAGTTGAAGTAGAGTGATTGTTTGAATAATGACCAAGATTCATTTAAATAAGGGGACTGCATTATTCTCTTGTGAGAATGTTAGATGTTTGATAAGATACCTGTGTAGTTAAAAATCTTTGACAAGCTAAATGTCTTATCTCTGGGATTTGTCATCTATATAGAAAAATCATTTCTTCTTTGACAAGCTAAATGTCTTATCTCTGGGATTTGTCATCTATATAGAAAAATCATTTCTTCTTTGACAAGCTAAATGTCTCATCTCTGGGATTTGTCGTCTATATAGAAAAATCATTTCTTCTTTGACAAGCTAAATGTCTCATCTCTGGGATTTGTCGTCTATATAGAAAAATCATTTCTTCTTTGACAAGCTAAATATCTCATTTGTGGGATTTGTCGTCTATATAGAAAAATCATTTCTTCTTTGACAAGCTAAATGTCTCATCTCTGGGATTTGTCGTCTATACAGAAAAATCATTTCTTCTTTGACAAGCTAAATATCTCATCTGTGGGATTTGTCGTCTATATAGAAAAATCATTTCTTCTTCTTCATTTCATTATTTATTGTTTACTGGGAAGGTCCAAATGGGCCACGACTGGCCCATTTCTAGTGGAGACATGGAGAGCCAAGCTCCACAGTTAAGAAATCTTACAAGATGTCATACAATATAATACAATTTATTTATTATCCATTTATTTCCAGTTGATTACCGGGGAAGTCCACTGGGCCCAGAGAGCCCATTTTCAGTGGAGGCCCAGAGGGAAAAGCTCCATGAAACAGATTACAGTAAAGATAGCAGTCCAATAAAAATAAAAGTACAAGTACAAATACATATCAAATAATACAAAGCATGAGCAATATTGCCCAAAATATTGTGCAGATACATTTTAACAAATTTACATAGTTAAAGTCAAAAGTTATTTGCAATATTTACAGAGTGTGAGAGATCATATGGGAATTAACTATAGAAGGTTATAGCCAGCTATAAGGTGCTTAGGAACTCAGGAGGATACCCTCCCAGGGGCTTTTGTTAAAGAGTTCTAGGTAGGGAGAATGCAGTTACATTTCTGTTTGGAAGAGAGGTAGGTGTGAAGCTGAGTTTTGAAGTTGTTTGTGTTTGACACTGTCCTTAGTGTGGAAGGAAGACAGTTCCATTTCTCACCCAAGGAGAAGGAGAGGAGAAGTTGTCCAGCAAGACATTTAGGTTTGTGGACAGTAATTAAGTTTTGCCGTTCAGATCTGAGAGTTCTATTTGGGGTGTATGGGGGAAGGATGTTAGAGCAGGGCATTTGGTTGGATTAAATATTAGTCTATGTGTTGTAGTGAGCTGGAGGAAGTTCAGGTAATTTGTGAATTCTAACCAGCTGAGGGATTGGAGGACAAGACAGCGATGACTGGAATGTTTGGCTTTGGTGGCAAATTTAGAAATGTTGTTATAACAGCTTTCAAGTTTGGAAGTGATAGAAGAGGATAGGTTAGTTAGTAGTGGGGCACCGTACAAAAGGGAGGGAAGGAGGTAAGAGGAGGCCAGAGTATGCCTGGTAGAAGTAGAGAGGAAGTGGTTGTTCCTCTATTGCATACCTAGTTTTTGATGGGTTTTCTTTATATTTTGCTCAATATTGATGTTGAACTTGAGGTGTTCATCTATAGTTACACTGAGTAGTTTGGCAAAGGGAACAACTGCGATTGGAGAGTTGTTTTGGCTAAGGACTTGGAAGGAGTTTTTATCAAAAGAGAACGATTATGAAGGTGTGAATAGTAGTATTTTAGATTTGTTAGCATTGAGAGAAAGGTCATTTTGGTGCATCCAGATCTCAGTAGTTGAGAAGGCAGTCTGAGTTTTAGATTGAAGTTCAGAGAGGTTACAGGCAGAGCAGACAAGTGTAGAGTCATCTGCATATTGGATGACTTTGGCATTAGGAATAGCAGAGTGAAAGTTATTGATAAAGATATTAAACAGCATTGGCCCGAGGATGGACCCCTGTGGTACTCCGATAGGGGTGGCTAGGAAAGGTGAGGTGCCTTTTTTCCATTTCACAGCCTGAGATCTATCTGACAGATAGCTTGAGAACTAGGAAAGAGTGTTTTGGGAGCAATTTTGGTTTGAGAGGTGACTTAGAAGGTGCTTATGGAAACAGTATTGAATGCTTTAGAGAGATCTAGGAGCACTGTGGATACTAAGTTCCCAGAATCTCAGGCTTCACTGACAGTTTCTAAGAATGAGAGTAGAGCTGTTAGAGTGCTATGTCCTGGTCGGAAGTCATATTGGGTAGGGGTAAGAAGTTGTTTTTTAGTCAGAAAAGGCATAAGTTGAAGGTGGACACATTTTTCTAGGATTTTGGAGGTTGGAGAGAGAAAAGCTATAGGGAGGAAGTTTGAAATGTTAATGTTTTTGTCTCCCTTGTGGAGAGGAAGAATAAAGGCGGAACACCAGAGTTTAGGGACATAGGATTCCTTTATGGATCTATTAATTAGGATACTAATTGGGAGAGCTATACCATCAGCAGCAGACATGAGAAAGGAAGAGGGAATGCTGTCAGGTGCATTTGAGCAGGGTTTAAGTTTGGATAGAAGTCTTATTATGTAGTTAGTGGAGACAGGTTTAAGCTCAAACATAGGGGGAAATTATTTGGGGACTTAGATGAGGTGGAATGTAGGAGAGTTGGGTCGTTGTCGGGAAAAGTTTTCTTTAGGTTGGATATCGACTCTGAAGAAAGAATTGAATAGTGAAGCTAATTCGAGGTCAGATTTACTTGGGTCTGGGCAGAGGTTATTTTTGGAGCCTGGGTTGAGCAGCGAGTTTATGGAGTTCCAAAAAAGCCTAGGGTTTTGGGGATGGTTGGACTGGAGCTTAGTGTAGTAGGATTTTTTTGTCTTTCAAGATTTGTTTTTTTGCAAAGTTACGGAGCTGTGTATATTGGAAAAGAGTTTTGGGAAGTTTGTTCTTTTGGTAAAGCTTCCAGGATTTGTCTCTTTGATGCATAATTTGCTTTGTTTCTTTGGTTAGCCAAGGGACAGTTATAGTTTTTATTCTTTTTTTTCCTTGGTGACGCTAGGGAGCCAAGGGGCAGTTATAGTTTTTATTCTTTTTCTCCTTGGTGGAGCTAGGGAGCCAAGGGCAGTTATAGTTTTTATTATTTTTTCCTTGGCGGAGCTGGGGATTTTAGATCTAGGAAAGTAGAATTAAAGTGGTCTACGGATTTATTGAGTGGAAGGGTTTTTAGAATGTTCCAATTCATTTGTTTGAGATAGTTAGAGAAGGTTTTGGGGTCAAATTTACTAAGGATGCGGGTCTGAATATATTGTAGTTGGTGTGGATGGGAGGTGGTTGCACAGTAAATGAAAGCTGGGAGGTGGTCACTAATAGAGTCAGGGATGGTGCCAGAGTTGGTAATTTTATTTGGATGGGTGACTAAGATCGAATCAAGAGTGGAACCTGGGGGATTTGTTTTATTGGGTCTAGTGATGGAGTGGGTTTCTTGAGTAAAGTTAAAGAGGTTAATGGACAGGGAGGACACGGACTGTTGATTTTATTCCAGTCAATGTTTACATCACCTAGTATGTAAGTTTCAAGGTTAATTTCACCTGAGGCTCACTGGAGTATGTCTTCAAGGTTGAGACGTTATTTCTGGGTGGGATATAAAGGGCAATCATGCAGAGGCTTTTGTGATTATTCATTTTTAATAGACCAACTGTTATCTCTGCATTGGCGAATTTAGGAATGGGGTTTTGTAGGGAAATTAAGGTAAGTAGATTGGAATAGATTAATGCAATACCTCCACCTTTTTTCTTTGGACAGTCACATCTAAGAGTGTGAAATCCAGAGGGTAGGATTTCAGAGTCAGAGATGTGGAGTTTGAGCCAAGTTTCAGAGATGGCTACAATGTCAGGTTGGTTATGACTTAGCCCTGCTTGAAACTGATGTGGTTTGTTGTTGAGACTCTGGGCATTGAGTGTGAAAAATTTAAGAGTATTATAGGGGGATGAAAGGTTAAAGGAAGGGGGAGGGTAATTGTTATTTTTGAGTGGGTTAGGTCCAGCGTTGGGGTGAATGTCTGCAGTTAAGAAAAGGTTATTGAAATAAGTTATTTTAGTGTATTTTGATTTGGATTTAGGGTATTCTGGATGGTCTAGTATTTGTTTAAGAGTAAGTGTCTTAGCAGTAGTGAAAATAATTTTAGGATTAAAAAGGTGCAGAGGCTGAAACCAAGAGGAGGAGATAGAAAAGAAAGGATTATTTGTGTGGGAGGAGATGGTTTTGTGTGGAACTATGGTAAGGAGTAGAGAGTGGAAGCTGATTGGAGGTATAGGAGCTAATACAACACAGGACAAAGCAGCAAATGTTAACTGTCACATACAAGATACAAAATTTGCATATAAAGAAAGAAAAACAGAATAGATAGATCCTGTAAATCATTATATTCCACAAAGTTATATTCCAGTTTTACTGCAGCAATGATAAGTGAATGGGTCATCAGATGAAAGTCCAGAACTTTTGAATATGCAAGAAAATAAAATGACACTACAGACAATGGACAGATGGACAGAAGTGTAGCAATGTTTAGTCAGGAGAAGAGTGAGGAGCATAGTTTGGGATACAAGAGGTGGATCCTAAAGTTTAGTCCTAACATTTACTTTGAAATATATTTGATTTATGGTTTATGTTAGGTTTCATGGGAGGGAATTCCAACATCTGATACATATAATGACTACATTGTTTCTCTAAATTCATTGTGTCGACTACCAGCTTGGGCAAGATGTGTGTCCTTAGACCTGAGAGATCTAGATGGGAGTACCGCAGCATTACTATCCTCAGTGCCAAACAGTTGTTTGGGTGATGGACAGTACAATAGCATTACTGTCCTCAGTGCTGGACAGTTGTTTGGGTGATGAACAGTACCACAACATCAGTGTCCTTAGTGCTGAGTTGGTTGAGTGATGATGAGTACCATAGTATTACTGTCTTCAGTGCTGGAGAGTTGGTTGGTTAATGAAGTATACTCTGGGCCAGTCTGAGTTCATAGGTTCATAGGTTCATAGGTAAGTACTAGGCTATCTGCCCAAGGGCATTTATAAGCCTAGCCAGAATGTGTTGGCTTTCGCCACCCCCTTAGATTAGTTCCCTGTGCCCTTGTCCAGAAGAGCCATTAGTTCCCTGTGCCACTGTCCAGCAGAGCCACTGCAGTCACCCCGGGGTAAATTTTCTGTTTCCCATCCACCTGTCAAGGTTTCTCTTGAAGAGTGTTAGTGAGGGGCTCTGCCTGATGTATATTGGAATCCTGTTCCAAAGCATGGGGAGTCTCTGGGACAGGACTCTATCCCTCCAGCATGTCCTATTTATCGTTGTGGTGAGGTTTATATCTCAAGAGCATGTGGCGCTCCAGGATTTATTTTTTTTTTTGTGGAGCATGTCCATCAATTCTAGGTTGGACATGGCCTTGTATGTCAGGCAGAGATCACCTCTGAATAAGCGGTATGCAACCGAGTACAGCTGGAGTTTCTTGAGTTGGGCTGCATAGGGCATCTGTTTGAGGCCAGTAATCCTCTTGGTGCAGTACTTTTGTAGTCTTTCCAGCTGTTGCAGGTGTCTTGTAAGGTACATCCCAAATGGGGCATTGTATTCTTTGATGGGTCTAATGAGTGATGAGTAGAGAGGCACAATAACCTCTTTTGTTCGAGATGCGAACCCTTTTGTGATTAGGTGGACCACAAGGATTTTCTAACCACCTTGGCAATATGATTATCAAAGGAGAGATTACTATTTACTTGGGTCCACAGATCCCTTATTACATTTTCTGTATTTAGGGGACTACCACCTATGTGGTAGTTTGTGGGTACTTTGTTTTTTCCAAAGGGGATGACTATGCACTTTTGGCATTTAGCTTGAGGCCATGATTTTGACACCAGGTATCCGTCTCAGTGAGACCCATCTGGAGGGTGTCTGTATCAGCTGGAGAGTCAGTTATGGCCCCTAGTTTGCAGTCGTCTGTGAACTTTGTCAGCCATAGTCCTGCTGTGCTTGCCTGTACCTATGAGAAGTATATACTGAACAGGAGGGGTTCTAGGACTGAGCCCTGAGGGACGCCACTTGTAACCGGTTTAGAGTCGGACATAGAGCCTGCATCTCTCACCATGTGGGTTCTATCCATGAGCCAGTTGGCAACCCATCTCATGACATAGGGGTTTATGTTGAAGCTGCTGAGCTTGTCTATAATACTAAAATGGGGAATGGTGTTGAAAGCCTTTGCAAGGTCTAGGTAGGCTGTATGGACCTCCTTTCCCTTGTCTAATGCCTTGGTAACCATCTCAAAGAAGTCCACCAGGTTTAGGAGGCATGATCTGCCCTTAACAAAGCCAAACTGGGTAGGGTCCAAGGTTTGGAGGTTCCCAATGTCTCTGTTAATGAGTTTCATGGTGATGTGTTCCATAGCCTTGCAGACCTGGCTAGTCAGGCTTATAGGGTGATAGTTCCCGGGGGTGTAGAGCGGGATAACTGTTGCTGTGCGCCACTCTGTGGGTACATAGCCTGTAGAGAGGCTGAGTTTGAACAGTGTGTTTAGGTGAGGGGTTAGTTCATTTTGGAGATCTTGTAAGACACAGCCTGGGACACCGTCTGGTCCCACTGAAGCTGTGTTTTTAGCTTTGGATAGGGCTGTTTTAACCTGTGTGTCAGTGACTTGACGTGGCCCTACATTCTTCTGGTATGGTTATGGGCCCTTTAGGGGGTGAGAGGGGGGTGAAGTTTGCACTAAACCTATCTGCCAGAATGTTGGCAATATCAGTCGGTTCAGTGTATTTTGTGCCATTCTGCACTAACTCAGAGTAGATCTTAGGTTCTTGACATAGCTAAAGAATGCTTTGTGGTTATCTTTGGAGTCATTGGCAATTTTTCTTTTGAAACTACCCTTGGATGATTTAATGAAGGATCATAGTTTCTTGCTGATACTAATCAGGGATGTGTTTCCTTCTTGGGATTTTACTCTTTTCTGTACTAGTTTCCTCCTTCTGTTGTATAGCTTGTTTATGGCAGGGGTCCACCAGACTGGTTTCCTTTTCTTGGAGGAGTGAGTCTTGGTTTTATTTAGGATAGCATGATCCATGCATTCCTGCAGATGCTCATAGAGTGCCTTTGTAAAGGTTTCAGCAGCTTGGACAGTATTGTCCTTTAGCATGGGGGGTGTGAACCTTTCCACCTCGGTCTTAAGTAATGTGAAGTTTGCTTTTGAAAGGTTTTTCTTGGTGGTTTCATTGATTGGGGGTGGGGGCGGAATGTGGATATCCAGAGTGATTAGTCTATGGTCTGATCTAACCAGTGAGGGGTTGACCTCCGGTGTGGAACACCGGTCGCTCATGTTGGTGATGACCAGGTCCAATATGTTGTTCCCTCTGGCAGGGTGTTGACCAGTTGATCCAGGCATTCAAGTTTATAAATTCTAGGAAGCATTGGGCAAGGGAGTTAGTACTTGAGTAGTTCTCCCAGTTTATGTTTGGGTAACTGAAATCACCCAGTATTAGGGTGTTTGGTCGGCCCTTCATAGTTCCCAGTGTCTCCAGAAATGTGGAATGGGGGTCCTGGGCCATGGTGAGTGATCTGCAGCAAGCTACAATTTGGATTGCGGTTTTGCCTGTTGTTTGTTGCACATGGATGATCTCTGATGCATTGTGCTGCGCCACTAACCTGGAGGTGTGGGTATCCTTGATGAATATGGATACATCCCCGCCTTTTGTGTTTCGGTCCTGGTTCTGTGGCTGAAAGGTATGGTATGAGTTATAGCCTAGTAGTGCTGGGGTGCTCTCAGGAGCCTTAAATCAGGTTTCTGTTGCTGTACAGATGTCAATGTTCTCCGTACTGATAAGTGCCTCGAGTGCGTGCATTTTGAGGTTTAGACTTCTGGCGTTGAGTAGCATTACCCTCAGTTTTTGGTTACTTGTGCTATTTATGGTGGTTGGTTTGTCTTTTGAGCCTTGCCTAAAAAAAGGCACTATGGGGGTGGCAAGAGCCTTGGCCAGTATTCAAAAGTCTAAGGGTGACAAGTGCAAGCAATCTCTTGTGAAGCAACGTGGCTTGTCGAGCATGTCATCCCAGGTGGACAGATACTGGATCCCATTTAAATGACACCAGAAATGTAGCCAATTGTTGAAATTGATAATTTTTTCTTTATACTGTGGCATCATTCTTGGTGAGGGCAGGATGCTACTTGGGGTCAGGGTCATACCAGCCTGGGCTACATGATCAGAGAGCTCTTCCATGTCTCTTTTCATGTAGTCCAGGGAGGTACATCTCAGGTCATTCTCACCAACATGGACAATGACAGAGTTGTATTTGTACTTGTTCTGGAGTGACCTGAGTGCTTGTGTTATGTGGGGGATCCTGGCACCCGACAGGTGGCTAACTGTAACCTTCTCCTTGTCCAGCCTAGTTAGTGGGACATCCGTGTGCCTGACTATAGAGTCACCTATTACTAGTGTGCTGGGTATGTTATTTTGCCTTAAGGGCTGTGATTGCATGGCACACTGATTATGTGAAGTATGTGTTTCATGGTTGGTGATGGGATGTGGAGGATGCTTGGATGTCTGCTTTGGAGGTCTCTGTTACTTTTGCAGATTTTTATTTAGAGCCTCTGAGTATGTTTTCATGTATTCCTGTGTGTTATTTGCCGGTGTTGGTTTATTAGGTCTATGTGAGACTGGTGGTGTGTTGCACATATTACCCTTCTCCTCTTGACTGTCAGTTCCAGTCTTGGGTTGAGAGAGCTCTGCCTCCAGTTTGGCTGTATAATTGCATCTCTCTCTCACATATTAGTGTTTGGTTGTAGGAGAAGAGGGTTGCCTATGTACATGAGGCAGTTGTAACATTGCCTCCAAATGCCCAGATTCACTAGTTGGACTGGAGAGTACACTGGAGACTGCCCTTTGGACATGCCTGAATAGGTACAGTAAGCCGTTTTTCTGATTGGCTGGTGGGGACGAATAGAGAGCCTTGTCCTTCTGGACAGTATAGGGAGGTCTAGTGCTAGGGTTAATTAGTGCTTGCTATGAGTTTTAAGCAAGTGTTTGCAAAATGAATGGTTAGAGGACTAAAGTTGAAGGTTTGTCTAGTTCCGAGGGAAAAATTGAAGAGTAGACTTTGTGGAGCCGAGAATAGTGTAACTCTAGCTAAATGGCGCTGCCCAGTGCGCAAAACCGCACAAATGCAGTTTTTATAGCAAGGAAGTGAAAGAGATAGAAATTAGCCTAAAATAGCCAATAAACTACTAACTTTTGGGCTGAAACCACTCCTCCAGGGACAGATAGGCTGCTCAAAGCTCCCCTCTCTCACAGGTGAACAGAGAAACTTCCTTCTATCCAAGTAAGGTATGGGCAACCCAGAAACTTGTAACACAGCCCTGGATTCAGCAGTGACCTGAAAATTGGACTATACTAGTTCAGAAATGTGGGATGCAAGTATATATATAAATATTTTTTTTCAGAAAAATAGAGCAGATACAATCAAAACAACACTTTACCCAATTAACCAATTAAAAAGCTCAAAAGTGAGCCCTGTTCCAACAGTCTTCAATCAGACAAGCTCTAACTGCACAGTCCTGCCACTAGGGTACAGAGAAACCTTCCCCAAAAAAGACAGCCTGGATCACTGCACAAGTTATACAAACAAAGCTAGATCCAGCCGGCCTGAATCTAGTCTATGCTACAGCAAACAAGACGTACTGATTTTAGAAAGAAACAGTTCAAGTAAGCATGCTCAATAAGCCTTTAACCAGAAATTCCCAGCTCAGAAGGGCAGAATCTAGCTTCTCCTTCCACAAGAGTGCAGACCATAAACCTTCTTAATGTAACATAACTGGCCCGAAGCCCAAGTGCTTAAACCAAAACTAATACACTCTTAGAATAACAGACGCAAAGCCTTCAATCAGCAACTCCCAACTTAGAAGGATGTAAGCTACCTGTCCTGCCACAAGAGTGCAGACCACAAACCTTAATGTAAAACAACTGGTTTGAAGCCCACGTGCTTAAACCAAGGGCTTTGGAATAACAGTTACAATTTAATCAGGCTACTAACAAGCAGTAATAAAGGCAGCAGAATAAACACAATTGAGTACTTTTAAGAAGAGGCAAAAGCAAAATAAGGTAATAAAGTAGGAAGAAACACAAATACAGTAAAGCAGATGAAGTGCAATTTTTTTTTTTTTTGAGACGGAGGAAACAGAGCAGATTAAGATACTATAGGGGAATGTCCTTCCCAAGTGCTTTCTCTGTACACCACAGAGGAGATGGGACTGGTAGGAGTATCTGAAATCAAAATATGATCTCACTGTACTCAGTTGAGTGAGCAAATGAGATGGGTCCAGGAGGAGTGTACAAAAACAGATTTACAGCAGGGGCGGGCAATTCCAAAGCCACCAACACTAATATCACAACAGGAAACAGGGAGGGGGGTGGGGAACTAACTGCAGAGAGACAGAGACGCACAAGATTTACTGAATCAAAGACACACAATATTTATTGACTCAAATCTTAAATAAGTGCAGAGAAAAGTGTACTGCTTGTGTCCAGTTGATATATGCAGACAAGTCTCAGTAGCCAGGAACTCTGATTAAAATGATGTCTAGAGTCTAGAGTTGAACAAATTTTTGATAGCTGGAAAATTCCAAACTGTTTAGTTGGTTGAGGGCAAAGCAATAATGTTTTTATTTGGATGGTGAGTCACAAATGTTGCTATTTTAGTATAACATTGTTCTAGTTTTGTAAAAAGAGAGGAGTTGACATTTGTTAGTAAGGGAGAACCATAGGAGACAGATGGCAACAGGTATGAGAGGGCAGTTGTCTTTCTAGGTTATTGGTAAGGTATGGACACTTTGGTTAGAGGAGACTTCATTTTATATGCTTTTTAATAGTATTTTGGATTTGTAGGTCAAATTTTACATTATCATCTATAGTAAACCAAGTAATTTAATATGTGTGAGAAACTCAAGTCTAGTGTTTTGCGCAGATGACATAGCAAAGGTATTTTTCTAATCAGAGTATTGTTTTGGGATGAAAAGTAGAATTTTTGTTTTATTTTGGTTTAGTAGAAAAATAGATTGGCTCAAAAAAGATTAGATGGAAGAGTAGGATTTGTTTTGTAAATTTCCAGTCTATGTTAAGTTTTTCACATGGGTTGTACCTGCAAATAATAATTTGTGATCAGTGCACGACCCTGGTAAACAAATGTAAAATAAAATTAAAAAATATATAGATAATTTCTGACATATATTCATCTTTCACAGTATGTATTTATATCCAAGTTTGTTAGGTTCCTTACTGAAGTAAATTTTTTTGTACATGTAGTATATTGGAATAGGATCATAGGAGGTTACTAGGCTATTGGCCCTGTGGCACTTATAAACCTAGCCAAGAGTTTAGCCCATGCATAGACAAATTAGCACCTGATGGCCCTGTCCAGCAAGGACATGGGTGGAATCCCAGGGGTATAGTTTCTGTTTCCCAACCAGTTATCCAGATTGTACTTAAAAGGGGTAAAGAGGTACTCTGCTTAATGTGGAGAGAGAGTCTATTCCATAGATGGAGAGTGAGTCTATTCCATAGATGGAGAGTCTCTGGAACACAAATCTGTCCCTACACCAAGTCTTGCTGATCTCACAGACCAGGCTTAAGCCGGGTGTGAGGGTTACTCGAGTGAAGCTTGACTTGCGGACATGCAGCAGTCCCATCAAAGTGGGGTCCGTGAATGCCTTCTCACCAGACAAGGTTACCTCTGAGAAGTCTGTATGAAACTGAGTAGAGGGATAGGGCTTTTAGCCTATCTGTGTATTGTAGATGTTTGATGCCCTGGATTCTCCTGGTGAGGAACCTCTGTGGTCTCTCCAGCTGCTGCATGTGCTTTGCAAGGTACATGCTGAAAGGGACATTGTACTCAATAATGGGCCTTATAAGGGAAGAACAGGGATGTTATGACCTCCTTATCCCTGGATGAGATACCTTTACTGATGAGGTGGGCCATGTAGAAGGCTTTACATACAACGGAAGCAACATGGTGGTCAAAGGTGAGGTTGCTATCAACCTGGGTACCCAAATCCCTCACGACTGATTGAGTGCTTAATATGTTGTTTTTAATGTGATAATTTGTGGGGACATCACTCTCCCCAAAGGTGATGATGATGCATTTTTTAGTATTCAGCTTGAGGCCATGTTTCTGGCATCTGTCATTTGTCTGAGTGAGAGACTCTTGGAGGATGTCACCATCACTAGGCACCCAGCTTGCAGTCATCTGCAAAATTGGTCAGCCATAGCCCACTGGTTTTGGCCTGCACCTCAGAAAAGTATATCCCAAATAACAGAGGCCCCAAGACCGAACCCTGGGGTATGCCACTTGTTACAGTTTTACTGCTTGAGGTGGCTCCCCTATTTTGACTACTACTATCCAACTAGTAACATATGGATTGATGCCTAGTTGAGAGAGTTTATCTATTATGCCTGAGTGGGGAATAGTGCCAAAGGCTTTGGCCAGGTCAGGTTAGATGGTGTGCACCATCTTCACCTCATCCATGGCTTTATTGACCGTCTGAAAGAAGTCAACTAAATTTAGCAGACATGACCTGTGCCACTGTGTGGGATCAAGTGTTTGGAGGTTGCCAATGTCCATGTTAATGAGGTCATTGATATTCCATTCCATGGCCTTGCAGATCAGGTTAGCTAGGCTGACGGGTCTATAATTTCCTGGATCAGTGGATGCTGAACCTTTGTGTAAAGAGATGACAGTGGGTGTCCTCTATTCAGCTGGGATGAAGCCAGTACCCAGTCTTTGGCTGAATAGGGGGCCTAGTGGTGCTGCAGGTTCCTGCCTAAATTCACGTAGGATGCAGCCTGGGATGTTATCAGGTGATATGGAGGCTGTATTTTTTGCCTTTGAGAGAGCAGTGATGACCCATTCCCTAGATATAAGGAGAAGGGGGCGGGTACTGGGGATCTCCTGATTTACTGATGGGGGACAGAGGGGCAAAGTTTTTGCTGAATCTATCAGCCAGCAAGTTTGCTATAGCTACGGCATTTGTATATGTGGTGCCTTGACCACCAGTTCTGAACAGATCTGGGTGCTTCCTTTGAGGTTGCGGACATATGTGAAGAAGGCCTTATGATTGTCTCTAGTAGATGTGGCCAGTTTGGACTCGAAGTTTGCCTTGAGGGATTTCACTAGTGCTCTTATTTGCTTGTTCAGGCTAAGGAGACATTACTTCCAATTGGGCACCTGCTTCTTCTTGGTCTTGGACAGCAATTTTTTCATTTTGTTATAGTTTATTTATTGCAGATGTCCACCAGACAGGTTTACTCTTCCTTGAGGAGGATGATTTAGTCCTGTCAGGTATTCCTGATTCCATGCATCTATATAAATGTCTGTATAGTGCTTTGGTGTAGTTTTGGATATTGGTGCCAGTTCCTACAGAGGAGGAGGGGGCTGTGAAGCTGTTTATACCATCCCTCAGGAGGCTGTAATCAGCTTTGGAGAAGTTTTTATGTCTGATCCTAGCTAAAGGGAGGGTTGAGGGAGATGGTGACTTTGAATGTGACTGCTTTGTGGTCAGATCTTACTATGGGTGATGATACTATAGGGATGCTGCAGTCTTTACTCATGTTGGTTAATACCAAGTCCAAGATATTATCATCCCTTGTGGTGGTATTGACTAGCTGTTCCATGGCATCTGCATTGACAAAATCAAGGAATCTCTGGGCATTTGTGTTCTGGCATGAGTAAGTCTTTCAGTCTATGTTTGGGAAGTTTAAGGCACCCAAGATCAGGATAAACGGTTGAATCTTGATAGATTTGAGCAGGTCCAAATAGGCAGATGAGTCGAAAGTGTACTTATTCTGTTCTTTCTGAAGTAAAAAAACAGTTCCCTGCTAATCAAAATTCAGGAGCTTGCTTGGGTGGGTAATGTAAAAAAGATAGCTGGACTCAGGCAGCCTGGATAACTGACTTTGCTCTGTTACCATCAGATCATTACATTACCTGACAGGGGCAATCCAGCTTATCTGAAGACAATATTACTGTATTGGTTCTAATGAAAGGCCTAATAGTCCTCCAATGTGTAAACTTAACCTGGAGATGTTATTTCAGTGACATACCACCATATTTTCTTTACAGGTATGTGATATACAGCTTCGCAGCCATAACTATTTTCCTGATCCGGGAAATCATTAAATCCCTTCCTTCTCAGGATATCCAACAATGTTTGTGCCTGCATTAAACTGAGAATATGTAAATGTCTTTCTGTTCATATGCTGCAGTATTCATCACATATAGGAGTCCGCCTTTGGCTGACTCGTACATCCAGCCAGTATACAAATGTCTAATGATACTGCAAGGTGCATGCAATGTTGATTATCATCTAGTGTACGTCGACCATAAATTTATTTATGACAGGCATAAAGCATATATCAGCTTGTACTAAACTCAGAACATTTCTGCTGCCTGTTCAATTGCTTGCTCCAGATGTTCGCTTGCCAGATTACTCATGAACCTTGGTTCAGATAAGATCCCCATAGGGTTTTTCTTTCTTAAAATTTTAGCTACTGTTTGTTTTTTTAGGTGATTTCATGTCAACTAGGAAGGGCAAGTGTCAGTGTGGAAGACAGATTCCACATAAGGACTCCCATGACCTCTGCTTGTTCTGCCTAGGCCCAGACCATGACCATACCACCTGCGCCATCTGTACCCTTAGGAGCTGTTAAGCTTTTCTTAAACTTTACTTAGAGAACCAATGCCTTAAGCATTTAGCACATTAGATGGTGGTTACTCTGGGCCCTTCAGATGAGCCACGATCAAAAAAGGCCAAGAAACCTTGGCCTGATCTTCCAGCTGCACCCTCTCTTCCAGACGTCCCTCTCAAGGTCGATGTAAGCCTGGAGGCCATACTGAAGTCAGTGGATGTCCCTTCAGTAGGTACCACAGAGGAAGCCCCAGCAGAGTCTACTAGCATGCCCACAAGAGAATTTCAGGCGTCCGACCTGGGCAAAATGAGGGAACCACGGCTTGTTATTTCCGAAGGCCCAAGTGGCATCTTCCAAATCAGTGTGTAGGAGGATGTAATTACTGACATAAAATTAGACCTGTTAGTAACAGCCTGCATTTCATTACTGGAACCTGTGTTCTGAGAGATTGCTTTCCAATCTATCTGGAAAGATACAGAGCTAAGTATATATTTTTTTGGTTTTAGAGTTTGTACTGTTAATTGCTGCTTATAGTTTTTCAGATCTCTGCTGAAAGTGTTTTGTCCCATTCACCCTCTCTATTTCTGGCTCGTAGTTTAAACATCTGGTGGCTTTTGCAGTTGCCCGCCCAACTGCAGATTTGATCTGGGACACTCCCCCAGTCCCATCTCTTTACCACATTCTACCTGATAAACTCCTTCTGCATTTGCTTTTAGTCCTTTTTAATTTAATTGCATTTATTTAAACTGTGTTTGGTCTAATATTACTACATACTCAAGTGTGCTAGCTTGCACTGCATATGAATTGTTTTTACTGATGTTTTAGCTACTTTTCTGTAAAATATATATATATATATATATATATATATATATATATATATATATATATATATATATATATTGTAAGCCTGTTTCCTACCTTTCCTGTAAATAGTGTAGTCCAGATACAGATTTGCTGTATCCAGCACTGTATGTAAGCTTCTGAGCCCCCCAAGCCTTTCTGTGTTGGAGGGAAGCCTTCTAGCTTATCAGTGGGAGTGATAAGCACTAGGTAACCTGTCTACCACATAAGGAGTGGTTCTGGCCCAGAAATTGTAGTTATTGGCCATTTGGGCAATCTTTTCCATCTCTCTCAACTTTCTGATTTGAAAGCCAGCATTTGCACTTGTTTCTTTCCTGTAACTCATCTAGTGCAGATACAGATTCTTAGTTTTAGCACTTAAATTTGCTTATTCATGCTCAGCACTTGTTCAGAACTTGTAAGCACTAAATAAGCTACTAATTACTATAGCACTCAACCTTCCTCATTACCTAGAGGAGAACAGTTTTTGTATTTACTTTTCTCACTTGCTTAGAAAAAAACAGCTCCTGTACTCACTTTCCTCACTTATCTAGAGGAAAATAGTTTTTTATTTAGGCATGTCCAAGGGTCAGCTCCCAGTGTTCTCTCCTGTCTATCTGATGAATCTGGGCATCTTGAGGCAATGTAGAAATTGCCTCATGTACACAGACAACCCTCTCCTCCTACCACCCAACACTACAACCTGTGAGAGATGCACTTATCTAGCCAAACTGGAGGTAAAGCTCTCTCCAACCAAGATTGAACTTGACAGTCAAGAGGAGAAGGTGAACATTTGCTCCACACCACACTCATCACATAGTCTCACTAAATCTGCACCACCAAAATCCACACATAGTAACACAAAAACATTTGCGGAGGCTCTCAATAATAATCTGTCTAAGCAACAGAGACCTCCAAAGTAGAAACGCAAGCAACCTCCATCCCCCAAAACAACCCAAATGACACATAGCCCACAGACTCAGTGTGCCACTCAACCACAGCCGATAAGGCAAAACAACGTACCCAACACACTAGTCATAGATGACTCTATAGTCAGGCGCACTGATGTCCCACTCACCAGGCTAAACAAGGAGAAGGTTACTGTCAGCTGCCTGTCGGGTGCCAGGATCTGCCACATAACCCACGCACTCAGGTCACTCCACAACAAGTACAAATATGACTCTGTCATTGTCCATGTTGGTGTAAATAACCTGAGATGTACCTCCCTGGATTACATGAAAAGAGACATGGAAGAGCTCTCCAATCTTGTAGCCCAGGCAGGTATGACCCTAGCCCTGAGTAGCATTCTGCCATCGCCAGAATGATACTGCATTACAAGGACAAAATGATTGACTTCAACAATTGGCTAAGCTGCTGGTGTCATTCTAAGGGGATCCAGTATCTGTCTGATGACATAGTCGACAGACCACGATGCTTTGCCAGAGATGGCCTGCACCTGTCGCCCCTGGGATTCTGGATACTGGCTAAGGCTCTTGCTGCCCCTATAGTGCCTTTTTTAGGCAAGGTTCAAATGACAAATTCACCACTGTAACAGGAACAGGCAAGCAAAAACTGAGGGTAATGCTACACAATGTTAGAAGTCTAAATCTCAAAATGCACTCACTCGAGGCACTCCTTAAAATGGAGAACATTGATATCTGTGCAGTGACTGAGACCTGGTTCAAGGCACCAGAGAGCACCCCTGCACTACCAGGCTGTAACTCATACCACACGTTTTGGTCATGTAACCTGGACCGAAACTCCAAAGGCAGAGGTGTGTCCATATTCATTAAGGATATCCACACCTCCAGGCTAGTTGCTCAGCATAATGCTTCCGAGGTTATCCAAGTGCAACTAACTCTGGGAAAAACTGCAATCCAAATTGTAGCTTGCTACAGATCCCCCACCCTGCCCCAGGATTCCCACTCCTCTTTTCTTGATGTACTGGAAAATATTAGGGTTCAACCAAACACCCTAATAATGGGTGATGTCAACCACCCCACCATTAACTAGGAAAACTACTCATGCACCAACTCCTTAGCTCAACGCTTTCTGGAATTCATAAACTCCAATGCCCTGGATAAACTTATCCACACCCCCACCAGGGGCAACAATATCCTTGACCTAGTCATTACCAACATGAGTGACCAGTGTTCCACACCTGAAGTTAACTCCTCATTGGTCCGATCCAACCATAAGCTAATCACCCTTGATATCAACATCCCACCCCCCATTAAGGAAACCATGTCAAAAAATTCCTTCAAAGACAACTTCATGCTTCTTAAGACAGAAGTGGTGAACTTCATGCCACTCATGCAGATGGATAATACAGTTACAACTGCTGAATCCTACACAAATGCACTCTATAAGCACTTACACGAGTGCATGGATCGTGCTATCCCAAACAGAACCAACATGCTATCCTCCAAAAAAAAGGAAGGCAATCTGGTGGTCCCCTGCCATAAACAAACTGTACAACAGAAGGAAGAAACTGTTGCAAAAGAGAGTAAAATCCCATGAGGGGAGGAACTCCCTGGTCAGCCTCAGTAAGAATCTGAGATCCCTTATAAGATCCTCCAAAGCTAGCTACGAAAATATAATTGCCACTAATTCTAAGTAAAACCACAAAGCATTCTATAGCTATGTCAAGAATCTTGATGGCAACACTCAGATCTGCTCTGAGTTACAGCACAACGGCATGAAAATTACAGAACCAACTGATATTGCCAACATCCTGGCAGATAGGTACAGTGCTAACTTTATACCCCTCACCCCCTACAGGGCCCATATCTATACAGGAAGAATGCAGAGTCCCTGTAATCGCAACTACGCAGGTAAAAACTGCACTCTCTAAAGACAAAAACACAGCATCCATGAGACCGGTCAACATCCCAGGCTGCATTTTACATGAACTTCAGAACGAACTGGCTCCCCACTTAAGCACCATGTTCAATAATAGCCTTGCATCAGGCTTTGTGCCCACTGAATGGCGCACAGCAAAAGTTATCCCACTCCACAAAGAGGGAGCCACCACTGATCCCAGGAACTATATCCCTATTAGCCAGATGAGCCTGGTCTGCAAGGCCATGGAATGTATCATCATGGAACTCATAAACAAAGACATTGGTAACCTCCAAACTCTAGATCACACCCAGTTTGGGTTGGTGAAAGGCAGATCATGCCTCCTGAACCTGATTGACTTCTTTGAGGCAGTCACCAAAGCTGTGGATAAGGGTAAGGTGGTTCACACAGCCTATCTTGACCTCGCCAAGGCTTTTGGCACCATCCCCCATTCTGGAATTAAAGCTAAACTCACTAAACTTGGTATAAATCCCTACATCACAAGATGGGTTGCCAATTGGCTCACTGACAGAACTCACACTGTAAAAGTTGCAGACTCCAAATCTGACCTCAAGTGACAAGTGGAGTACAACAGGGTTCAGTCTTGGGACCTCTCCTGTTTGGCATCTACTTCTCTGAAGTGCAGGCTAACATAGAAGGCCACTGGCTGATGAAGTTCGCAGATGACTGCAAACTAGGAGTCATAGTCAAGTCCCCAAATGATGTGGACATCCTACAGAAGGGCCTCGTTGAAACAGATGCCTGGTGTCAGAGCCATGGCCTCAGGCTCAGTGCCAAAAAGTGCAGTGTCATCCCCTTTGCTAAAAACTCTGTACCCATGAACTACCACACAGGCAGCAATCTATTTAACACCAAATGTGTGATAACAGACATTGGGACCCAGGTGGACAGTAGTTTCTCCTTTGATAGTCACATTGCCATAGTAGTCAGGAAGTCCTTCTACTTGGCACACCTCATCATAAAAGGGTTCTCATCCAGGTAAAAAGAGATCATTGTTCCCCTGTACTCGACACTCATTAGACCCATTATAGAGTACATTGCCCCTTTTGGAATGTATCTCACAAGACATCTGCAGCAGCTGGAAAGGCCACAGAAGTACCTCACAAAGAGGATTACTGGCCTCAAACAAATGCCCTACACTGACCGTCTCAAAAAACTCCAGGTTTACTACGTAGCATATCACCTACTCCGAGGTGATCTTTGCCTAACTTATAAAGCTATGTGAAACCCAGAGCTATTGGACATGCTACACCTAAAGAAATCCCAATCCCTCTGAGCCACACGCTCTAGGGACCTAAACCTTGTCACAACAATAAACAGGACATGCTGGAGGGATAGATTCCTGTCCCAGAGACTTCCCATACTCTGGAACAGGCTACCCATCTATGTCAAGCAAAGTTCTTCATTAGCACTCTTCAACACAAATCTTGATGAGTGGATGGGAAATAGGAAATACACCCCGGGGATCACTTCTGTGGCTCTGCTCGACAGTGGCACAGGAAAATAACTTTCTTGGGTGGCGTAAGCCAGGGAACCTTGTTGGCTAAGCTTACGTTGGCCCTTAGGCCGATAGCCTAGTACCTACCTATGAACCTATGACATTGTGGAGTTGTGACTGATGTCAGGCCCATCCACCTTCCATCACATGGAAGCTCCCAAAAAGAAAAAAGAAGAAAAAACTAAAAACTAAGGGAGTTGCTTCTGCCCTGAATGAACAAGTGCCCGACTGGCAGGCTTTGAAACAAAGTCTGTTCCGTGCCTTCATGGTACTGCATCAGCCCCGACTTCTTCTGTCCCTCTTCATGCTGTCTCTCCATTCACTCCCTTCTAGAGGACGTCTGCAGACACTTCTTCTGGAGATGAGTTCTTAGCTTACTCCACACAAATAGCTTCCCCTCTGGGTTATGCCTCACCAGAGGATGAATCTAATAGGGCTGATTCCCCTAGAGAGGATATTTCCTTTGGGAAAACAATCTTGAAAATGAAATAAGTTTTCAAATGGGATGGCTGCCAGGTCACAGACATGCAAAGGAGGTATTATGATCTCCTGCAGATGGATTCTGCATATCCTTCTGCCATTCCTTCAGTTCTGCCAGCCTATCTGGATGCCTTTACAGCTGCATCTAAATGCCCGGACTCTCGGTTTCATGCTCCTAAGCATCCTGATAGGTTTTACAAGGTGTGTGAGGACTCTCAATTTCTCTTCAAAGCCCCTTCTGCAGACTCAGCTACCATATTAGTCTCAACAGATAAGGCATTCAAATTACTACCCTCTTCCTCCTTACTGCCCTCTGATAAAAAGGTGAAAGTAATGGAGAGACTGGGGAAAAAGTTTACACCTCTGCCACTCTGGCCTTCAGGGCAATTAATTATCAGACCCACTTGGCCAAATACTCTCTGTCTGTCCTGCCAGTTGCAGGAAAGCTCTTCTCAGAACTCCCAGATTCTCCAGGCCAGGGTTAAATTGTCTGCCATTCTCAACTCCTCTGCCCAGGTTACTAGGCATTCCATCAAGTGCAGTTATGCTACAGGTGCCTCAGCCAGGGTGGTGGCCTCTGGGTTGGTCCGGAGGAGATATTAATGTCTCAGGTTACAACCCATGCCTGATAACATCTAGGCCAAATGGATGTATGCCCTTCTAGACAACATAGCCTTATTTGGCAGCTCGGCTGCAGACCATTTCAAATCTTTACAGGAAAAAGCCAAGGAGCTCCAGGATTTTATACATATCCTTGTTTCTCCTTTTCCCAGGTCCCAGAGGAGCTATCCAGCAAAGACTACCTTTGCCAGGAAACAGCTGTGCCTTCTTCCTCTAAAAGTAAGAGAGGCCCAGGAAACAAGCTTCTTCTAAGTCTTCTCCATCCACACCTTCTCAGAAGCAGCCCTTTCAGTCCCCCTCCAATCCTGGTAGCCTGTGACTATCTGCCTCCAGGGCCATCCACTCCTCTGTTCCCTTGCCTTTCTCCCTCTGTACTTGTTTGGAATTGGATCACTCAGGACTCTTGGGTTCTCTCCTTCATCACAAAAGGATATTTCATAGTTTGGGAAACTCTCCCTCCTTCAGAGGCATTCAACAACCACAAAAAGAACAATTGGAATTCTTCCTTCAGGTGATTTCTGTTCTTCTCTCTCAGGGGATGATTCAAGAAGTCCCCTCCTCCCAACTGAGAAAAAGGTTCTACTCCTGGATGTTTTTCATCCCCAGAAAGGATGGCCCTTGGAGACCCATCCTGGACATTTCCCACGTAAACACTTTTCTAAAAGTTCCCTCCTTCCGAATGCTGGCTTTGCCCACTCTTCTACTTCTTATTCTTCCCCACGTGTTCATGGTGTCATTAGACATCAAAGCTTCACATTCCTATTTACCCTTGGTTCAGGAAATTCTTACATTTTTCTGTTGTTTCCTCATTTTTCAGTTTTGTGCTTTGCCCTTTGGTGTCTCTAAGGCACCAAGGGTCTTTGCAAAATACTTGCCTCCTGTCATAGCTTGCTGTAGACTACAGGGAATTCAGATTTCCCCTTATCTAGACAAACTTCTTATACAGGCCCAATCCTCAGACCTTCTTCAGGAGAGTCTTTCCTTCACAGTTTACCTTCTGGAGAATCTAGGCTTCACAATAAACTAACAGAAGTCCTCACTGACCCATTAACAAAACCACATTTTTCTGGGCTGTAGGATCCAAACAGACAGGATGCTAGCCTCTGCCCACAGAAAAGGTGCTGTTCCTTACTTCTTAATTTCATAGCCTCTTACCCCTTCAATCCCTGACTGTCAGGGATGTCCTGTGTCTCATGGGGTTCCTGGCATCCATGATTCCCATGCTTCCCATGGCCAGGATGCACATGAGGAAAATTCAGTGGTTTCTAAGGACTGTTTGGATGCAGCACTCTCACCCTCTGGATTTTGTTATTCCACTCCTGCCTTGCCTAAAAAAGGAGTTGGACTGGTGGATTCTTCTGGTTTCAAAAAATCCAGGTCTCCCCCTTCTGCCCCCCTCAAGAATTGTACATGGATGCCTCAAACACTGGATGGGGTGCAGCTCTGCAATCCTGGAGAGTCAGAGATGTTTGGTCTATATTCCAGACAAAGGAACATATTAACATAAAAGAGATGAGGGGCCCTGATTTTTACCCTACAAATCTTCAGACCCAAGCTTACTCCAGAGGTGCTAAAATGGTTCACAGACAACAACACTGTCCTCTGGTACATGAACAGACAGGGGAAATGAAGTCTTACCTCCTATGCAGACTAGCCCTACATGCCTGAGACTTAGCCTTATAAAGTCATGTTTCTCTTCAGGTGGTTTACCTTCCTTCAATTCAGAATGTTGAGGCAGACACATTAAGCAGGTCCATGACCCAATCTCATGAATGGCTGTTACACAGAGATGTGTTTCTGGACCTGGTCAATCATTGGGTTACACCTCAAGTAGATCTCTTTGCCTCCCACATGAACAGACAACTTCCCAAATTTTGTGCCAGGATCCCACAATCATTGGCTTGGAAGGTGGACGCTCTATCATTCTCTTGGAAGGGAATGTTTCTATATGTATTACCCCCCCCTCCAAAAGGTCCTACTGAATATTCAGGGGGATCATCCAAAAATCATGCTGGTGACCCCCTTTTGGCCAAGACAGCACTTGTTCCCCCTCCTTCACCATAAGACATTTTGTTGCACAATACTGCCATGGTCTAGGATACTACAGGTAGAGGGGACCTAGTATTAATTTTTCACCATAAGATATCTTGTTGCACATTGTTACCATGGTTTAAGATACTACAGGTATATAGGGCCTAGTATTAAAGTTTCACCATAAGACAGTTTGTTGCACATTGTTGCCATGGTCTAGGATACTGCAAGTACATAGGAGCTAGTATTAATGTTTCACCCTAAGAAAGTTTTTTGCACATTGTTGCCATGGTCTAGGCTACTACAGGTAGATGGGACCTAGTATTAATGTTTCAGCATAAGACAGTTTGTTACACATTGTTGCCATGGTCTAAGATACTACAGGTAGATGAGACCTAGTATTAATGTGTCACCATAAAACAATTTGTTGCACATTGTTGTCATCATCTAGGATACTACAGGTAGATGGGACCTAGTATTAATGTTTCACCATATGACCATTTGTTGCACAATGTTGCCGTGGTGTAGGATTCTACACATTGATAGTACCTAGTATTAATGTTTCATCATTAGATAGTTTGTTGCACATTGCTGCCATGGTCTAAGATACTACAGGTAGATAGGACGCTGTATTAATATTTCACCATAAGACAGTTTGTTGCACATTGCTGCCATGGTCTAGGATACTACAGGTAGATAGGACCTAGGATTAATGTTTCAACATAAGATAGTTTGTTGCACATTGTTGCCATGGTGTAGGATACTACAGGTAGATGGGGCCTAGTATTAAAGTTTTACCATGATACAATTTGTTGCACATTGCTGCCATGGTCTAGGATACTGCAGGTAGATAAGACCTAGTATTAATGATTCACCATATAACAGTTTGTTGCACATTGTTGCCATTGTCTTGGATACTACAGGTAGATAGGATCTAGTATTAATGTTTCACCATAAGACAGATTGTTGCCATGGTCTAGGATACTACAGGTAGATGGGAACTAGTATTAATATTTTACCAGAAGACAGTTTGTTGCACATTGTTACCATGGTCTAAGATACTACAGGTAGATAGGACCTAGTATTAATGTTTCACCATCAGACAGATTGTTGCCATGGTCTAGGATACTACAGGTAGATTGGATCTAGTATTAATATTTTACCAGAAGACAGTTTGTTGCACATTGTTACCATGGTCTAAGATACTACAGGTAGATAGGACCTAGAATTAATGTTTCACCATAAGAAAGTTTGTTACCATGGTCTAAGATACTACAGGTAGATAGGACCTAGAATTAATGTTTCACCATAAGAAAGTTTGTTGCAAATTGTGGCCATGGTCTAGGATACTACATGTAGATAATACCTAGTATTAATGTTTCACCATCAGACAGTTTGCTGCACGTTCTTGCCATGGTCTAGGATACTACAGATAGATGGGACCTCTTATTAATGTTTCACCCTAAAACAGTTTTTTACACATTGCTCTCATAGTTTAAGATACTACACGTAGATGGGACCTAGTATTAATGTTTCAGCATAAGGAAGTTTGTGCATATTGTTGCCATGGTCTTGTATACTACAGGTAGATGGGACCTAGTATTAATATGTCACCATAAGACAGTTTGTTGCACATTGTGTCCATAGTCTAAGATACTACAGGTAGATAGGACCTTGTATTAATATTTCACCATAAGACAGTTTGTTGCACATTGTTGCCGTGGTCTAGGATACTATAAGTAGATGGGACCTTGTATTAATGTTTCACCATAAGACAGTTTTTTGCCCATTGCTGCCATTGTCTAGTATACTACAGGTAGATAGGACCTGGTATTAATGTTTCACCATAAGAAAGTTTGTTGTACATTTCTGCCATGGTGTAGGATACTACAGGTAGATAGGACCTGGTAATAATGTTTCACCGGAAGACACTTTGTTGCCATGGTCTACGGTACTACAGGTAGATGAGAACTAGTATAAATTTTTCACCAAAAGAAAGTTTGTTGCACATTGTTGCCATGGTCAAGGAAACTACTGGTAGAAGGTACCTAGTATTAATGTTTCTGCATAAGACAGTTTGTTACACATTGTTTCCATGATTTAGGATGCTACATGTAGATGGGACCTTGTATTAATGTTTCACCATAAGAGAGTTTGTTGCACATTGCTGCTGTGGTCTAGGATACTACAGGTAGATAGGACCTGGTATTAATGTTTCACCATAAGAAAGTTTGTTGTACATTTCTGCCATGGTGTAGGATACTACAGGTAGATAGGACCTGGTAATAATGTTTCACCAGAAGACACTTTGTTGTCATGGTCTATGGTACTACAGGTAGATGAGAACTAGTATAAATTTTTCACCAAAAGAAAGTTTGTCGCACATTGTTGCCATGGTCAAGGAAACTACAGGTAAAATGTACCTAGTATTAATGTTTCTGTATAAGACAGTTTGTTACACATTGTTTCCATGATTTAGGATGCTACATGTAGATGGGACCTTGTATTAATGCTTCACCATAAGAGAGTTTGTTGCACATTGCTGCTGTGGTCTAGGATACTACAGGTAGATAGGACCTAGTATCAATGTTTCACCATAAGACATTTTGTTGCACATTGCTGCCATGGTCTAGGATACTACAGGTAGATGGGACCTTGTATCAATGTTTCATCGTAAGACATTTTGTTGCACATTGTTGCCGAGGTCTAGGATACTACAGGTAGATGGGACATAGTATTAATATTTTACCAGAAGACAGTTTCTTGCACATTGTTACCATGGTCTAGGATACTACAGGTAGGTAGGACCTAGTATTAAAGATTTACCATAAGACAGTTTTTTTGCACATTGCTGCCATAGTCAAGGATACTACATGAATATAGTACCTAGTATTAATGTTTCACCATAAGACAGTTTGTTGCATGTTCTTGCCATGGTCTAGGATACTACAGATAGATGGGAACTCTTATTAATGTTTCACCATAAGACAGTTTGTTGCACATTGTGGACATGGTCTAGCATACTACAGGTAGATGGGATCTAGTATTAATGTTTCACCAAAAGACAGTTTGTTGCACATTGCTGCCATGGTCTAGGATGCTGCAGGAAGATGGGACCTAGGATTAATATTTCACCATAAGACAGTTTGTTGCACATTGTTGCAATGGTCTAGACTACTACAGGTAGAAGGGGCCTAGTATTAATGTTTCAGCATAAGACAGTTTGTTGCACATTGTTTCCATGATTTAGGATACTACAGGTAGATGGGACCCTGTTTTAATGTTTCACCATAAGAGAGTTTGTTGCACATTGCTGCCATGGTCTAGGATACTACAGGTAGATAGGACCTAGTATTAACGTTTCACTGTAAGACATTTTGTTGCACATTGCTGCCATGGTCTAGGATACTACACGTAGATGGGACCTTGTATCAATGTTTCACCGTAAGACATTTTGTTGCACATTGTTGCCATGGTCTAGGATACTACAGCTAGATAGGACCTAGTATTAATGTTGTATCATAAGACAGTTTGTTGCACACTGTTGCCATAGTCTAGGATACTAGAGGTAGAAGGGACCTAGTATTATTGTTTCACCCTAAGACAGCTTGTTGCACATTGTTGCAATGGTCTAGGGTACTACAGGATGATGGGTCCTAGAATTAATGCTTCACCATAAGACAGTTTGTTGCACATTGTTGCCATGGTATAAGATACTACGGGTATGTAGAACCTAGTATTAATGTTTCACCATTAGACAGTTTGTTGCACATTGTTGCCATTGTGTAGGATACTACAGGTAGATATGACCTAGTATTAATGTTTCAGCATAAGACAGTTTGTTGCACATTGTTACCAGGGACAAGGATACTACAGGTAGATGGGAATTAATATTAATGTTTCGCCATAAGACAGTTTGTTGCACATCGTTGCCATGGTCTAGGATACTAGAGGTAGATAGGACCTAATATTAATGTTTCAGCATAAGACAGTTTATTGCACATTACTACCATGGTCTAAGATACTACAGCTAGATAGGACCTAGTATTAATGTTTCACCATAAGAAAGGTTGTTGCACATTGCTGCCATGGTCATGGATACTACAAGTAGATAGGACCTAGTATTAATGTTTCCGCATAAGAAGGTTTGTTGCATATTGTTGCCATGGTCAATGATACTATACGTAGAAAGAACCTAGTATTAATGTTTCACCATAAGACAGTTTGTTGCATATTGTTGCTATCATCTAGGATACTACAGGTAGATAGGATCTAGTAATAATGTTTCTCCATGAGACAGCTTGTTGCGCATTGTTGCAACGGTCTCGGATACTACAGGTAGATGGGACATAGTATTAATATTTCACTATAAGACAGTTTGTTGCAAATTGTTTCCATGGTTTCGGATACTACAGGTAGATTGGACTTAGTTTTAATGTTTCACCATAAGACAGTTTGTTGGCATGGTCTAGAATACTACAGTTAGATGGGAACTAGTATTTATATTTTACCATAATACAGTTTTTTGCACATTGTTGCCATTGTGCAGGATACTACAGGTAGGTAGGAGCTAGTATTAATGTTTCACCGTAAGACAGTTTGTTGCACATCACTGCCATAGTCTAGGATACTACAGGTAGATATGACCTAGCATTAATGTTTCACCTTAAGACAGTTTTTTGCATGTTCTTGCCATGGTCTAGGATACTACAGACAGATGGGACCTCTTATTAATGTTTCACCATAAGGCAATTTGTTGCACATTGCTGCTATGGTCTAAGATACTGCAGGTAGATGGGACCTAGTATTAATGTTTCACCATAAGAAAGTTTGTTGTGCATTTCTGCCATGGTGTAGGATACTGCAGGTAGATAGGACCTGGTAATAATGTTTCACCAGAAGACACTTTGTTGCCATGGTCTACGGTACTACAGGTAGATGAGAACTAGTATAAATTTTTCACCAAAAGAAAGTTTGTTGCACATTGTTGCCATGGTCAAGGAAACTACAGGTAGAAGGTACCTAGTATTAATGTTTCTGCATAAGACAGTTTGTTACACATTGTTTCCATGATTTAGGATGCTACATGTAGATTTGACCTTGTATCAATGTTTCATCGTAAGAGAGTTTGTTGCACATTGCTGCTGTGGTCTAGGATACTACAGGTAGATAGGACCTAGTATCAATGTTTCACCATAAGACATTTTGTTGCACATTGCTGCCATGGTCTAGGATACTACAGGTAGATGGGACCTTGTATCAATGTTTCATCGTAAGACATTTTGTTGCACATTGTTGCCGAGGTCTAGGATACTACAGGTAGATAGGACCTAGTATTAATGGTGTAGCATAAGACAGTTTGTTGCAGACTGTTGCCATGGTCTAGGATACTAGAGGTAGATGGGACCTAGTATTATTGTTTCACCCTAAGACAGCTTGTTGCACATTGTTGCAATGGTCAAGGCTACTACAGGTTGATGGGTCCTAGTATTAATGCTTCACCATAAGACAGTTTGTTGCACATTGTTGCCATGGTGTAGGATACTACAGGTAAATATGACCTAGTATTAATGTTTCGCCATAAGACAGTTTGTTGCACATTGTTGTCATCATCTAGGATACTACAGGTAGATGGGACCTAGTAATAATGTTTCACCATGAGACCATTTGTTGCACAATGTTGTCAAGGTGTAGGATTCTACACATTGATAGCACCTAGTATTAATGTTTCATCATTAGATAGTTTGTTGCACATTGTTGCCATGGCCTAGGATACTACAGATAGATAGGACAGTGTATTAATATTTCACCATAAGACAGTTTGTTGCACATTGCTGCCATGGTGTAGGATACTACAGGTAGATGGGACATAGTATTAATATTTTACCAGAAGACAGTTTGTTGCACATTGTTACCGTGGTCTAGGATACTACAGATAGGTAGGACCTAGTATTAAAGATTTACCATAAGACAGTTTTTTTGCACATTGCTGCCATAGTCAAGGATACTACATGAATATAGTACCTAGTATTAATGTTTCACCGTAAGACAGTTTGTTGCATGTTCTTGCCATGGTCTAGGATACTACAGATAGATGGGAACTCTTATTAATGTTTCACCATAAGACAGTTTGTTGCACATTGTGGACATGGTCTAGCATACTACAGGTAGATGGGACCTAGTATTAATGTTTCACCAAAAGACAGTTTGTTGCACATTGCTGCCATGGTCTAGGATGCTACAGGAAGATGGGACCTAGGATTAATATTTCACCATAAGACAGTTTGTTGCACATTGTTGCAATGGTCTAGACTACTACAGGTAGAAGGGGCCTAGTATTAATGTTTCAGCATAAGACAGTTTGTTGCACATTGTTTCCATGATTTAGGATACTACAGGTAGATGGGACCTTGTATTAATGTTTCACCATAAGAGAGTTTGTTGCACATTGCTGCCATGGTCTAGGATACTACAGGTAGATAGGACCTAGTATTAACGTTTCACTGTAAGACATTTTGTTGCACATTGCTGCCATGGTCTAGGATACTACAGGTAGATGGGACCTTGTACCAATGTTTCACCGTAAGACATTTTGTTGCACATTGTTGCCATGGTCTAGGATACTACAGCTAGATAGGACCTAGTATTAATGTTGTAGCATAAGACAGTTTGTTGCACACTGTTGCCATAGTCTAGGATACTAGAGGTAGAAGGGACCTAGTATTATTGTTTCACCCTAAGACAGCTTGTTGCACATTGTTGCAATGGTCTAGGCTACTACAGGATGATGGGCCCTAGAATTAATGCTTCACCATAAGACAGTTTGTTGCACATTGTTGCCATGGTATAAGATACTACGGGTATGTAGAACCTAGTATTAATGTTTCACCATTAGACAGTTTGTTGCACATTGTTGCCATTGTGTAGGATACTACAGGTAGATATGACCTAGTATTAATGTTTCAGCATAAGACAGTTTGTTGCACATTGTTACCAGGGACAAGGATACTACAGGTAGATGGGACCTAGTATTAATGTTTCGCCATAAGACAGTTTGTTGCACATCGTTGCCATGGTCTAGGATACTAGAGGTAGATAGGACCTAATATTAATGTTTCAGCATAAGACAGTTTATTGCACATTACTACCATGGTCTAAGATACTACAGCTAGATAGGACCTAGTATTAATGTTTCACCATAAGAAAGGTTGTTGCACATTGCTGCCATGGTCTTGGATACTACAAATAGATAGGACCTAGTATTAATGTTTCCGCATAAGAAAGTTTGTTGCATATTGTTGCCATGGTCAAGTATACTACACGTAGAAAGAACCTAGTATTAATATTTCACCATAAGACAGTTTGTTGCATATTGTTGCTATCGTCTAGGATACTACAGGTAGATAGGATCTAGAAATAATGTTTCTCCATGAGACAGCTTGTTGCGCATTGTTGCAACGGTCTCGGATACTACAGGTAGATGGGACATAGTAATAATATTTCACTATAAGACAGTTTGTTGCAAATTGTTTCCATGGTTTCGGATACTACAGGTAGATTGGACTTAGTATTAATGTTTCACCATAAGACAGTTTGTTGGCATGGTCTAGAATACTACAGTTAGATGGGAACTAGTATTTATATTTTACCATAATACAGTTTTTTGCACATTGTTGCCATTGTGCAGGATACTACAGGTAGGTAGGAGCTAGTATTAATGTTTCACCGTAAGACAGTTTGTTGCACATCACTGCCATAGTCTAGGATACTACAGGTAGATATGATCTAGCATTAATGTTTCACCTTAAGACAGTTTTTTGCATGTTCTTGCCATGGTCTAGGATACTACAGACAGATGGGACCTCATATTAATGTTTCACCATAAGGCAATTTGTTGCACATTGCTGCTATGGTCTAAGATACTACAGGTAGATGGGACCTAGTATTAATGTTTCACCATAAGACAGTTTGTTGCACATTGTTGACATGGTCATGTATACTAAAAGTAGGTGGGACCTAGTATTAACATTTCACCATAACACAGTTTGTTGCACATTGTTGCCATCATCTAGGATGGGACTTAGTATTAATGTTTCACCATAAGACAGTTTGTTGCACATTGTTGCCATGGTCTAGGATACTATAGATATATGGGAGTTAGTATTAAAGTTTCCCCACAAAAATTTGTTGCACATTGCTGCCATGGCCTAGGATACTACAGGTAGATGGGACCTAGTATTAAGGTTTCACCATAAGACAATTTGTTACACTTTGTTGCCATGGTCTAGGCTACTACAGGTAGATGGGACCTAGTATTAATGTTTCAGCATAAGACAGTTTGTTGCACATTTTTGCCATGGTCTAGGATACTACAGGTAGATGGGACCTAATATTAATGTTTGATGATAAGACAGTTAGCTGCACATTGCTGCCATAGTCTAGGATACTACAGGTAGATAGGACCTAATATTAAAGTTTCACCATGAGACATTTTGTTGCACAATGCTGCCATGGTCTAGGATACTACAGGTAGATGGGACCTAGTATTAATGTTTCATCATAAGATATTTTGTTTTGCATTGTTACCATGGTCTAAGATACTACAGGGAGATAGGACCTAGTTATTAAAGTTTCACCATAAGACAGTTTGTTGCACATTGTTGCCATGGTCTAGGATACTGCAGGTAGATAGGAGCTAGTATTAATGTTTCACCCTAAGAAAGTTTTTTTGCACATTGTTGCCATGGTCTAGGATACTACAGGTAGATAGCACCTAGTATTAATGTTTCCCCTGTAGACAGTTTGTTGCACATTGTTGCCATGGTCTAGGAAACTGCAGGTAGATAGGAGCTAGTATTAATGTTTCACCCTAAGAAAGTTTTTTTGCACATTGTTGCCATGGTCTATGCTACTACAGGTAGATGGGACCTAGTATTATTGTTTCACCATAAAACCAGTTTGTTGTACATTGTTGCCATGGTCTAGGATACTACAGGTAGATAGCACCTAGTATTAGTGTTTCCCCTGTAGACAGTTTGTTGCACATTGTTGCCATGGTCTAGGATACTACAGGTAGATAGGACATAGTAGTAATGTTTCACCATAAGACAGTTTGTTGCACCTTGTTGTCATCATCTAGGATACTACAGGTAGATGAGACCTAGTTTTAATGTTTCACCATAAGACCATTTGTTGCACAATGTTGCCATGGTGTAGGATTCTACACATTGATAGTACCTAGTATTAATGTTTCATCACTGGATAGTTTGTTGCACATTTTTGCCATCATCTAGGATACTACAGGTAGATAGGACCTAGTATTAATGTTTCAACATAAGACAGTTTGTTGCACATTGTTGTCATGGTGTAGGATACTGCAGGTAGATGGGACCTAGTATTAAAGTTTCACCATGATACAATTTGTTGCACATTGCTGCCATGGTCTAGGATACTGCAGGTAGATAGGACCTAGTATTAATGTTTCACCATATGACAGCTTGTTGCACATTGTTGCCATGGTCTAGGGTACTACAGGTAGATGTGACCTAGTATTATTGTTTCACCATAAGACAGTTTATTGCCATTGCCTAGGATACTACAGGTAGATGGGAAGTAGTATTAATTTTTTACCATAAGACAGTTTGTTGCACATTGTTACCAAGGTCTAGCATACTACAGGTAGGTAGGACCTAGTATTAAAGTTTTACCATAAGACAGTTTTTTGCACATTGCTGCCATGGTCAAGGATACTACAGGAATATAGCACCTAGTATTAATGTTTCACCATAAGACAGTTTGTTGCATGTTCTTGCCATGATCTAGGATACTACAGATAGATGGGACCTCCTATTAATGTTTCACCATAAGACAGTTTTTGCACATTGCTGCCTTGGTCTAAGATACTACAGGGAGATGGGACCTAGTATTATTGTTTCACCATAAGACAGTTTGTTGCACATTGTGGACATGGTCTAGTATACTACATCTAGATGGGACCTATGATTAACATTTCACCATAAGACAGTTTGTTGCACATTGTTGCCATCATCTAGGATACTACAGGTAGATGAGACCTAGTATTAATGTTTTACCATAAGACAGTTTGTTGCACATTTTTGCCATGGTCTAGGATACTACAGATAGATGGGACCTAGTATTAAAGTTTCACCACAAGAGAGTTTGTTGCACTTTGCTGTCATGGTCTAGGATAGTACAGGCAGATGGGACCTAGTATTAATGTTTCACCATAAGACAGTTTGTTACACTTTGTTGCCATGGTCTAAGCTACTACAGGTAGATGGGATGTAGTATTAATTTTTCAGCATAAGATAGTTTGTTGCACATTTTTCCATGGTCTAGGATACTACAGGTAGATGGAACCTAGTGTTAATGTTTGACTATAAGACAGTTTGCTGTACATTGCTGCCATAGTCTAGGATACTAAAGGAAGATAGGACCTAGTATTAAAGTTTCACCATAAGACATTTTGTTGCACAGGGCTGCCATGGACTAGGACACTACAGGTAGATGGGACCTAGTATTAATGTTTCACCATAAGATATTTTGTTGCACATTGTTACCATGGTCTAAGATACTATAGGTATATAGGACCTTGTATTAAAGTTTCACCATAAGACAGTTTGTTGTACATTGTTGCCATGGTCTGGGATACTGCAGGTAGACAGGACCTAGTATTAATGTTTCACCCTAAGAAAGTTGTTTGCACATTGTTGCCATGGTCAAGGCTACTACAGGTTGATGGGTCCTAGTATTAATGCTTCACCATAAGACAGTTTGTTGCACATTGTTGCCATGGTATAGGATACTATAGGCATATAGAACCTAGTATTAATGTTTCACCATTAAACAGTTTATTGCACATTGTTGCCATGGTGTAGGATACTACAGGTAGATATGACCTAGTATTAATGTTTCAGCATAAGACAGTTTGTTGCACATTGTTGCCATGGTCAAGGATACAACAGGTAGATGGGACCTAGTATTAATGTTTCGCCATAAGACAGTTTGCTGCACATTGTTGCCATGGTCTAAGATACTACAGGTAGAATGGACTTAGTATTAATGTTTCACCAAAAGAAAGTTTGTTGCACATTGCTGCCATGGTCTAGGATACTACAGGTAGATAGGACCTAGTATTAATGTTTCCGCATAAGAACGTTTGTTGCATATTGTTGCCATGGTCTAGGATACTACACGTAGATAAGACCTAGTAATTATGTTTCACCATAAGACAGTTTGTTGCATATTGTTGCTATGGTCTAGGATACTACAGGTAGATAGGATCTAGTAATAATGTTTCTCCATAAGACAGCTTATTGCGTATTGTTGCAACGGTCCTAGCATACTACAGGTAGATGGGACATAGTATTAATATTTCACTATAAGACAGTTTGTTGCAAATTGTTTCCATGATCTTGGATACTACAGGTAGATGGGACTTAGTATTAACCTGCAAATACTTCAAATTTACTGGTACTAGCAACAATGGACAGATTAATTTCTTAGATGTGAAGTTGATTAAGGACCCTGATAGTAAAAGTTTCCAATCTAGTGTCTTTAGAAAACTTACTTTTTCCAATGACTACTTGGAATTTACTAGTAACCACCCTTCTGTACATGAAAAGAAACATTGTGAAGGGGCAGATGGTGAGAGTAGTCAGGATGTGTTCTAAACTTAGTTTTGTGGAAGAGGAAACAAAACTAGTTCTGGAGATGTTCCTTGGTAGAGGGTATCCTTTTGATTTTTTGACTAGAGTTAGAGACCAAGTTATGAACGAATGGAATGTTAGATATAAGCCCCTACTAGGAGCAACCAAAGAAACTGTAGACAAACACCAAAATGAAGCTAAGGATTTTTCCCAGGCCATGGTTTTTACATATGGTGAGACCTCAAGTGATGTTAAAATGATTATCAAAAATAATTTTGCCATGTTGAAGGGAAATAAAGACTTATGGTCAGTTATTGGGTTTGAACCCTTGTTTGCTTACAGGATTAATAGCAACTTGAAATGCATTTTGGAGAACAGACACCCAAAAAAAGAACCATAAAAAGAAACTGACTACCAAATGTGGTGCTTGTGACTATTGCTGCTATATTCTTGAAGCCCCCATGGTAAAATTAGGTCCATATGAAATTGAAGCATTTTTTTCCCCAGGTTCATGTACAACAACTGGTGTGGTCTATTTAGCTTTATGCAAAGACTGTGGATGTTTCTACATAGGGAAGATGGAAAGGAGGTTAAATTGTAGGATTTATGAACTTTGTTATAGCATTATAAAAAAAGATGAAAAAATGCACTATTTAAACATATTAACATTAATCCTTCCCACTCCTTTAGGTTTGCTATTTTAGAAGTAGTTTATGTGGATTTTAGAGGGGGGATTGGACTAACAAATTATTAAGAGCAGAAGCTAGTGGGCAACTTAAATTAAATGCCACAGAGGTTCCAGGTATTAATGATGCCATCAGTATCAAACCTGAACTTAAGTTTAGGGCTACAAAACTGTGACATGTTAGTTGTAATATTCACACAGTATCTAGTTTTTTAACTGCTATTATATCTGTTTGATTCCAGAATTACTGGTGTTTTACACAGTTTTTTGTATATATTCATGATTATTTTAGACATTGCCTTTTAAATGTTAATTATTGATTAATTAGACTTATTACCAACAAGTATAAAATGAGATGAGACTATGTAATTGTGTTCTGAAGAAGTCATTTGATGAAAGCGCTTGACTACTGTGGATGTTATTTTTTTTGGGGAATTTTATTAATAAATCTCAGTTTGGGTTGTAGTATATCGGCTCCAGAAGTGGAAATTTATTTCTTCATTTGTGGTGTTTTTTTCCATTTTTACACCCTTTGCGGTTACTTAGTATTAATGTTTCACCATAAGACAGTTTGTTGCTATGGTCTAGAATACTACAGTTAGATGGTAACTAGTATTTATATTTTACCATAAAACAGTTTTTTGCACATTGTTACCATTGTCCAGGATACTACAGGTAGGTAGGACCTAGTATTAATGTTTCACCGTAAGACAGTTTGTTGCACATTCTTGCCATGGTCTAGGATACTACAGACAGATGGGACCTCTTATTAATGTTTCACCATAAGGCAGTTTGTTGCACATTGCTGCTATGGTCTAAGATACTACAGGTAGATGGGACCTAGTAATAATATTTCACCATAAGACAGTTTGTTGCACATTGTTGCTATGGTCTTGTATACTACAGGTAGATGGGACCTAGTATTAATGTTTCACCATAAGACAGTTTGTTGCACATTGTTGCCATGGTCTAGGATACTACAGATAGATGGGACGTAGTATTAAAGTTTCACCACAAGAGAGTTTGTTGCACATTGCTGTCATGGTCTAGGATACTACAGGTAGATGGGACCTAGTATTAATGTTTCACCATAAGACAGTTTGTTGCACTTTGTTGCCATGGTCTAGGCTACTACTGGTAGATGGGACCTAGTATTAATGCTTCAGCATAAACCGGTTTGTTGCACATTTTTTGCCATGGTCTAGGATTCTACAGGTAGATGGGACCTAGTATTAATGTTTGACCATAAGACAGTTTGCGCACATTGCTGCCATAGTCTAGGATACTACAGGTAGATAGGACCTAGTATTAAAGTTTCACCATAAGACATTTTGTTGCACAATGATGCTGTGGTCTAATATACTACAGGTAGATGGGACCTAGTATTAATGTTTCACCATAAGACATTTTGTTGCACATTGTTACCATGGTCTAAGATACTACAGGTATATAGTACCTAGTATTAAAGTTTCACCATAAGATAGTTTGTTGCACATTGTTGCCATGGTCTAGGATACTACAGGTAGATAGGACCTAGTATTAATGTTTCACCCTAAGAAAGTTTTTTGCATATTGTTGCCATGGTCAAGGCTACTACAGGTTGATGGGACCTAGTATTAATGTTTCACCATAAAACAGTTTGTTGCACGTTGTTGCCATGGTCTAGGATACTACAGGTAGATGGGACCTAATATTAATGTTTCGCCATAAAACAGTTTGTTGCACAATGTTGCCATGGTGTAGGATACTACAGGTAGATTGGACCTAGTATTAATGTTTCACCATAAGACAGTTTGTTGCACAATGTTGCCATGGTGTAGGATTCTACACATTGATATTACCTGGTATTAATGTTTCATCATTAGATAGATTGTTGGACATTGTTACCATTGTCTAGGATACTACAGGTAGGTAGGACGTTGTATTAATATTTCACCATAAGACAGTTTGTTGCACATTGCTGCCATGGTCTAGCATACTACAGGTAGATAGGACCTAGTATTAATGTTTCAACATAAGACAGTTTGTTGCACATTATTGCCATGGTGTGGGATACTACAGGTAGATGGGACCTAGTATTAATATTTCACCATGATACAATTTGTTGCACATTGCTGCCATGGTCTAGGATGCTGCAGGTAGATAGGACATAGTATTAATGTTTCACCATATAACAGTTTGATGCACATTGTTGCCATGGTCTTGGATACTACAGGTAGATAGGATCTAGTATTAATGTTTCATGATAAGATAGTTTGTTGCGCATTGTCGCCATGGTCTAGGATACTACAGGTAGATGGGGTCTAGTTTTAATATGTCACCATAAGACAGTTTGTTGCACATTGTTTCCATGGTCTAGGATACTACAGGTTGGTGGGACCTAGTATTAATGTTTCACCATAAGACAGTGTGTTGCCATGATCTGGGATACTATATGTAGATGGGAACTAGTATTAATATTTTACCAGAAGACAGTTTGTTGCACATTGTTACCATGGTCTAGGATACTACAGGTAGGTAGGACCTATTATTAATGTTTCACCATAAGACAGTTTGTTGCACGTTCTTACCATAGTCTAGGATACCACAGATAGATGGGACCTCTCATTAATGTTTCACCCTAAAACAGTTTGTTACACATTGCTGCCATAGTTTAAGATACTGCAGGTAGTTGGGACCTAGTATTAATGTTTCACCATAAGACAGTTTGTGCACATTGTTGCCATGGTCCAGTATACTACAGGTAGATGGGACCTAGTATTATTATGTCACCATAAGAGTGTTTGTTGCACATTGTTGCCATGGTCTAGGATACTACAGGTAGATAGGACCTGGTATTAATGTTTCACCAGAAGAAAGTTTGTTGCACATTGTTGCCATAGCCTAGGATACTACACATAGATGCGACCTAGTATTAATGTTTCACCATAAGACAGTTTGTTGCAAATTTTTGCCATGATCTAGAATACTACAGATAGATGGGACCTAGTATTAATGTTTCACCATAAAACATTTTGTTGCACTTTGTTGCCATGGTCTAGGCTACTACAGGTAGATAGGACCTAGTATTAAAGTTTACCATAAGAAAGTTTGTTGCACATTGTTACCATGGTCTAGGACAGTACAGGTAGATAATATTAATGTTTCACCATAAGACAGTTTGTTGCACATCGCTGCCATGGTCTAGGATATTACAGGTAGATGGGACCTAGTATTAATATTTCACCATAAGACAGTTTGTTGCACATTGTTGCCATGGTCTAGTATACTACAGGTAGAAGGGACCTAGTATTAATGTTTCACCAGAAGACAGTTTGTTGCATATTTTTGCCATGGTCTAGGACACTAAAGGTAGATAGGACCTAGAATTAATGTTTCACCATTAGACAATTTGTTGCACATTGTTGCCATGGTCTAGTATACTACAGGTAGATGGGACCTAGTATTAACATTTCACCATAAGACAGTTTGTTGCCCATTTTTGCCATCTTCTAGGATACTACAGGTAGATGGGACCTAGTATTAATGTTTCACCATAAGACCGTTTGTTTCACATTGTTGCCATGGTCTAGGATACTACAGGTAGATACCACCTAGTATTAATGTTTCACCATGCTAAGTTCACAATGCTATGTATCTTTTAGGCCTTTGGTGGCTGTGGTGTGTGAGAATTGTGATCTCTAACATGGAGAAGCTTGAACCTGGGTTTGTGATACATACTCTCTTGGAGGCATAAGAGTACAAGTACCTAGGAAGAGGAAACCTTTTCAGCACATGGAAGTTAGTTTTCAAGCAACAAAGTAAGGTAGAGTGACATCTATTCTGTTTGAATGGAAAGGCAGGAAGATGAGACAATCTGGAGTTCCACATAGTGGAATTATAAACCCTCTAATCTGGTATTGTATCTACCTCCTTTATGGCTAAGATCTGAATTTTTACAGGAAGCACACATTCACTTGAAATATGAAAGAGTCTTTGGAGACCTACAATGAGGGTATATAGGAGTGAAATCCCACTGGGAGGTACCCTGAGTACATGTTAAACTGGATCCACTGTGTGGCTAAAGGATCTGATATACTGGAGGCAGTACCATAGCAGGGGTGGGGTTTTGGATTAATGGGACACAGGGAGGAAGGGAGGGAAAGTGGGCACAGGACAATAATTTCAACTGAAGGAGCGTGACAAATGTGCTAGTTTATTCTCAGTTTATGGTTACAGGATATAAGTTATTTGTGATAGTGGGAGGTCAGTAGAAGAGGTAAGGTGTTATCTACTCACTAATTTTAAGTGCAATGTTTACCTTTGGCTGACATACCAAAAACCCGTAGAGCTGTTGTTGAGGGTACTGGAACTAAGTGTAAAAGGAATGGACGAGGTAGTGTGTGTGTGTGTGTGTGTGTGGGTGTGTGTGTGTGTGTGTGTGTGTGTGTGTGTGTGTGTGTGTGTGTGTGTGTGTGTGTGTGTGTGTGTGTGTGTGTGTGTGTGTGTGTGTGTGTGTGTGTGTGTGTGTGTGTGTGTGCGTGCGTGTGTGTGTGTTTATCCAGTATTAAAAGAAACAGGGTAAGTTGGACTAACAACTACTAATGGGGGAGGGCTACACCTGCAATAAAAGAAGGAACACCATGAATTTAAGATTGACCAAAATCATGTAACATGAGAATACTCATTTTATAATAAGAATAGCACAAACTCAACAATCACTTTGCAGATGATGTCATCAATACTTACATCATGCACTTTTATTTCTGGTAATTTTATAGATGCAACAAATAACAACTGTGTGTCCCAGTAATAAATAGTGAAAAGTAAAAAACATGTAAAAACACCACTTACAAAAATGAGGAAAAAGTAAAAGTCAACCTTCTTTTCATAACAAATGATTTAACGGTTTCGACGAATGCAGGTCTTCTTTAGAATGAGTACAAACACTGAGTAAAGCCCTTTGTCATCATTTCCAAAAACAAGACATTAAATCAGAATACTCAATTAATTAATCCTATTAAATCTTGAAAGAAATACTGTTAAAAAAATTTAAGAATCTTTTAAGAAACTTTAAAAAACAATGAATAAACTATAAAATATTTTGTTTTATTTACATTTATCATAATGTAGCCTTCTTTTAAGTACCACTTTAGTTAACACTGCTATACAGCCCAAGGGTATTGTATGCATACAACTTGATATGCCACTTTATTTCTATAAATTCCATCTCCTGTTCTTTGTCACCATTGAAATCAATGGCGACCTGGTCGATGACACAAAAAATAAATATTTTGAAGGTTTTATGCTCAAGTGCATGTTTAACCAAAGGATTGTCTGTGTTCTTAGTTTTTGTAGCATACCGGTGTTCATAAAGCCTCTTCCTTAATTCCCTATTGGTTTTACCCGCATAAAACACCTCACAAGAGGAGTATTTTACAAGATAAACCACATACCGAGAACTGCATGTGAAAAAAACTGGAACTAGATCAGATCTCTCACTTCCAAAAACCTCAAAGTAAGGACCCTGAAAACTATATCTACACATTAAACACTAGTGACATTTGTAGATCCCCTTTTATTGTTATTTTACTGTCTGCTTTTTCTAAAAGTGATTTAATATTACTAGCTCTTTTGTTTATGAAATGAGGTGTATCCCCCACTACCTGCTTAATATCAGTACTGACCTCTAAGATTCTCCAGTAGTTCTGTAACACCATCTTAATAGTCTCACAATCAAGGGAGAAAACCAAAGACATAGAAAGGGACCATTCATAATTCTTATTGCTGAAATCATCTTTAAAAGATACTTTGGTAGTACTGAAATGAATTATTTTTTTCAATAACGTTTGTTATATATCCCTGTTGCTAAACCTGTTGTGCAGCTCCTTTGTAAAAATGTCCAAATCTGGTTGTCTGTAATCAAATGCTTTAACTTTACAAGTTGTCCCTTAATAATGTTGTGTTTTATGTAAGTGGAGTACATGCTCTTGTAGTGCAATATTGTACTACTAGACACATTCTTGTAACTCACCTTGTTCCTCTTCTTTGGTGAAAATGTGAACCCTCAAAAGAAAAGCAATTGTTGGACAGCATTTGAGCGATGCATTGAACGAAAAACATGGTTTCACCAACTTGTTCTCTTTACTGTTAATCAACATGTCTTCTGCCCACTTCAACCCTGTATCATGTTGGATGGAGGTGCATAGAGACTGCACGTCTACTGTCACCAATAAATCTTCTGTTCTCAGTTCTTTGACTTTGATTCTCTCTAAAAAATCAAAGCAATCCTTAATGAATGAGGGTACTTCTTGTACTAGTTTGAGAAGGGCTCTGTCTACAAATTTAGAGATGGCTTCCAACTGCAAAGCTGGGGAGACACTATAGGTCTGTGTGGGGAATTGACTTCATTCTTGTGTATTCTTGGTACACTGAACAATCTCCCTAACTTTGGCTTACAAGTATAGAAAAAGTTGTGCATATTTTCAGCTATTATTCCTTCAGATAAACTTTTAACCAGCCACAAATCTATGTGTCTGAATGCCTTAGCTATATCACTTTTATTCACCTTACTGTAAAATGTCTCATCTTCCAAAAAGTGTAACATGCTACTGGTGTAATCATTTTTGTTAGCAATCACCACAGCTCCCCCTTTGTATGCTTTCATAATTATGATGCCATCATTCCTAAGTTTGCACAAACTTTGTCTTTCTAATGTTGTTAAATTAAAAAGCGTTCTCTCACTTCTCTTCTTTAGCTCCTTCCCCCATCTGTCTTTCACAAACTTCTTCAAAAACCTACATTATGGGTGGAGCAGTAGATCGAACAAACTGGGTATAACAAATTCCCCTTTTTTTTAGAAATTGTACTGTACTTTAAAACAACTTTTAAGTTCAACTTCCTAATGCAGCGTTTTAAATGGAGAATTGTTTGCACCAAGTTAGATCTATCTGGTGGTATAAAGAAGAAACCTCTGTGAAGTACCACAGTTTCTCCTTCTGTTAAAATGTTGTCAGTCAAGTTAAAAATTTTATAGAATCCAACACAGACAAAAGGTGATGAGGTGAAGCCAGGCTTTTTTCATAAGATGAATGAAAGAATTTTTATTGCAAAATTACATAAGCGCTTTCACAGCAACGCTTACTGCTTCATCAGATGTATAAAAAACAAGCTCTCATTCCACAAGTATATATATATATATATATATATATATATATATATATATATATATATATATACCATCATTATAATGGAGACTGTCTTTTTAAGATTTAATTAAATGTGATTAGGGTGTGTGTGTGTGTGTGTGTGTGTGTGTGTGTGTGTGTGTGTGTGTGTGTGTGTGTGTGTGTGTGTGTGTGTGTATATATATATATATATATACATACACACATACATACTTCTGGAATGAGAGCTTGTTTTTATACATCTGATGAAACAGTAAGAGTTGCTGCGAAAATGCTTATGTAACTTTGCAATAAAAATTCTTTCATTCATCTCATGAAAAAAGCCTGGCTTTGTCTCATCACCTTTCTCTGTGTCGGATGCTATTATACTTTGTGGTCGCTGAGATATTTACCTAACATACACAGGTCTTTGTATTTCTTAAAAATATTATAGTTTATAGGCGTTACCTTAAGATTGTCCATTTTTGTGTTATCGACCAGGTCGTCATTAATTTCAATGGTGAAAAAGAAGGGGGGGTGGAATTTAGAGAACTAATGCGGCAGATCGGGCTGTGTGCATACAATACTCCTGGGCTCTATAGCAGTGTTAACTACAAAGTGGTACTCAAAAGAAGGCTATATTATAAGTGTAAATAAAACAAAAGATTGTATAGTTTACTCGCTGTTTTTTTAAGTTTCTTAAAAGTTTTTTTTTTTTACAACAGTATTTCTTTAAGATTTAATAATATTAATTGAGTATTTTGATTTGATGTCTTGTTTGTTGGATGTGACACTTGGTTTACTCACTGCTTGCACTCCTTCTGAAGAAGATCTGCATTGGTTGAAAGCATTAAATCATTTGTTATTAAAATAACGTTAACTTTTACTTCTTTCTCGTTTTTGTAAGTGATGTTTTTATACAAATTTTATAGATGCAGTTATTTATAATGGACATTATAAACATTCCTTGAATTTAAGAAGTCCGGCATGAATTAAAGAATAAAGCATTGCCTTACATCTTCAAGCAATGTCCCATCAGATCTTTTGCTGGCTGTACATTTAAACTCTGAATATTATTTATTTATTTCCAGTTTGATTACCGGGGAAGTCCACTGGGCCAAAGTGTCATATTTTCAGTGGAGGCCCGGGGAGAAAAGCTCCAAGACACATAATACAGTAAAGATAAAAATGTATACAGGATACATTATATAGAACAGTTTACAAATATGTACATTCAGTGTCACTCATAATCAACAAAATTCATTGTGGTTGATCTTAGGGGTTGTACTATACAGATTCATTTGCGCAAACATTCTTAGTTTTAATTGTGGAAACACTTTACATACACACAGTTAAAGTAAGTATGGAAACACTTTACATGCACTTGTTTAACATGTGAAGCTATTTACAATATTTACAAAGTTGGAATTGTGTGATAGGTAGATATAGGAGTTGCAGAGAGCTTAGATCCACTCATTAGAATTATAGCTATGGGAGTTAGAGTGAGCTTAAGAACCTGGGAGAAAACCGCCTGGGGCATATACTTAGGTAGAATTAGGTAGGGTGTAGGCAGGTACATTTCCATTTAGTGGAATTGTAAATAAACTTATGTTTTTCTTACTTTTTAGCTAATGGTTAGCCTTACCTTTTTGTTAACCAGGTATTGTTGCCTGCAATATCCCATGAAAGCAATTCAAGAAGAGTAGACTCATTTTGTGGAAATTTCATTACTAACATAGCATTTTTTAATTCATTAGCAGCAATCTTTATCTTACCTGTCTGGCTCACTAGCAAACTATTCTTGTCATGTTTTTGACTCTGAATATTTGTTTAATTCCAGACTGATATGTCAACACCAGTTTGAATGGAAACAAATTACAGCACTCTAAAATTTGATTTTTTTTTTCTGTAGGGAAATTTGTCCCTGTACCTACATATTATGGGAGGACCCCCACAGCTCCTCTCTGTTATGTCAAATTCTGAGGTCACTAAACATAAAAGGAAATAAAATAAAATAAAAAAAAATTGGGAAGTTCTTCTCAAGAGGTTATTCCCAAATGAATAAGCCTCACTGCATGGGCCATCGATATCATAATTAGACATTGTTCTGTCTGCATATTTTCAGTGATTTCCCATTTTAGGATTAATGATCTTACAAAGTCCAGCAGTTAATGATAGTTGCTGTCCTATGGCACACTATAGTAAATTGTTGGGTTTTGTATTCCTTAACTTGTAAAGCGCAATCCTGTGTTAACGTCCTTCACCCTCACCTTACTTTGCCTCATGAATGTTCCTTTATCTGGTGCTAGTCTATTTTCCTGATTTCTCAGCTTGCATACAGTACTCAGTTCTGTTAGAATTGAAATCCTTTTACCTTCATCATCACTCCTGGTACTTGGTCCTGGTTTAGTTGGGGGATGACCAAAAGCTAACAATGCCAGCAGTAGAGGCAGTATGTGCTGAATTTGGAGAATTGGTCTCATGGCTCAGGAAGCTAAAAAAGAAAACAGGAAAATATAATTAATGTAGTTGAAAATCACACTTTCAACCATATCAGTCTAGTACTCATACAGTTTAAACTAACCTGCCATTTGTTGTATGCTGTTCTTAACCTCCTGATGATATACAGGCTACATATGCAAACAAAAATTCAGCTAGAATGATACCATTTGCTTAGAGCATTTTTCTACAACATGGGTGATCCAGGTTTTCCAAGCTTCCTGGAGCATGATAATGAAAGGAATGGGGTGACAGCCGCATTGCAAGCAGGGTGCAATCAGCTACTCACTGTGAGAGAGATGCCCATCGGGAGGTAGTACTTTTGGTGCTGTATAGATGCATTTATAATGTGCTTATTTACTGTACATAAAATAACTACTGTTACTACTTATATTAAAATAAAATAAAAAAACAGACAAATTCACAGAATCTACAAAAAAGCTTTTATTTTAGGGATAAGTACATGGATTGTGGGGGGGGGGGGTAGCAGATACAGGTGTTGCAGTGAAGCTTTTAACTTTCCATTAGGGAACTTAGTAATTAGTCCTGCAGCTATAGATAGGGGGTCACAAAAAGGACCCTATGTTGAAGCATATGGGAGCATGACCACCATTATTCGCTTAACTCTGCATGTGTACTAGTTAAGTACACATCACTTCAACACTTCAAACAAAATAATGGTAAAGATATGTAAAACCAACAACACCTGGCCAGAGATTCTTTATTCTCTAACACGGTGGGTAAAACCTGGAACTCCCTCCCTACTGATCTTACCTCCCTACCTTCTACTACCCTATTTAAATCCAAGTTCAAACCGTACCTTAAATCACACTGGCTATGCCCCTGTGCAAACCCAGACTACCTTCCTCCACTGTCTCCTGGCCCTGTTCTTCTCACTCACACAAAACTAGCTATTCCTTTCCTTTTGACATCTTTGTCTGTAAAACCATCTGAAAGTTCAAATAGTGCTCAGTATTACTTACCTACTGTTTTTGGTTGTATGTATACCCAAACATGATTTGTTAGCTTAGAATACTTTTTCCTTACTCTTAAGCTAAAATGTATTTACTAGTTAAATTTGTTAAATCTTAGTAATGTACTTATGTTATTGTGATTCTTTTTTCTGGAATGTGGAGCTTTTCTCCCCGGGCCTCCACTGAAAATGGACATGTATCCAGTTGGACTAGCCCGGTCAACAAATGTAAAATGAAATAAATTAAAAAAATAAGTCAGGCCACAAAACACAAAAGTAATACAAAAAACATTGCTGACCAACTACCCCGCTCAGCTTCTGACTAAACAGGCAATGCTCCACTGCAGAACAAATAACACCCCCACTCAGCTCCTAACTAAACAGGCAATGCTCCACTGCAGAACAAATAACACCCCCCACTCAGCTCCTAACTAACTGACAATGTTCCAATACAGAAGAAATAATGGTATTTGTATGAGACTGTAATAGCAATAGGACATTTCGTACCAATGCATTACGCAGCTAGCTATGACTAAGTAGGTGTCTGAGGTGCAGAGAGGGCTTCTTTGACCCTGGAGTTTAACAAAGGAAACAAAAAAGAGGCATCTTCAAGCTTTAGTTGTACATAACTTGTATGATCTTAAAGTCTTGTATGACCTTGTCAGAATAAACCTGTATACTGTGTGACACATTGCCTCAGGCTCTGTTCTCTGAGTGGCATGTGCAACAGCTGTGAAATATTGCAAAGGTGCATTATATTGTCTCCATGTGGCTCTCATTTTTTGGGGAGGTGGGTCTGGTAAAGCCAAATGAACAACACCTTGTCATGCATACCCCATATGTCTGTCACTTGCCCCACTAATATAACCACTAATATAATATTAAGGTCACATATTTTTGGCACCCTGGCAATGTACACCTTAAATTAGTATAGATATATGTCAGGTACAGATGTAAATGTTCTCATATGCATATTTTTTTCATGTTAGTGAAGTACGCTATGACTTAGTAAGCAGCGACAAGTTCTGTCCCCCAGTAAACAATATCCTGTAACAGATCTTCAGACTCCTCAGTCAGCAGATGATCAGCTATGACAATTCTAACTAGCCATTTAGTGACTATGCCTGTACTGATAACAGTACTGCTGGTGGTGAGAAACTGAATTATGGTCTGTCCCAAATCTTCTTCACCAGATTATCTTCTATTTTCTGCACATTTGCCTGAACCACCATAATCTGTTCTCTTTGATCTTTTCTGTAATAGGAGCTACTTTGGATTCTGCTGTTATGTCCTCATTTCTTCATCTGTTCCACAGTGTGCATCTTTCCAGCTGTCTTAGGTACCTCCTCTCCATCATTTCTAGCTTTCTCAACTGTTTTGCTGTTAATGCCAAGGTTTCTGTCCCATACAGTAGTACTGGTTGTACCACTGTTTTGTACACCTTACTTTCAGCTTCTTTGGCATTCTTATGTCATACACTACACCTGACACTGTATGTTGGTTGCAGCCCCTCTAATTCTACGCCTGAACCCCTCATTCAGACTTCCATTCTCCTCAACTATCCCTCTCACATAAGTGAAGCTCTTAATGGTCCAGCTATTTTTCCTTCTGTTTCAATTCTGAATGCATTCTCATTTCCCGCATTTGCTGCCATTACAACTGCCTTATCTGTACTCAGTTTCATCCCATGTGCCTTCAGTTTTACATTCCATTCCCCTGTCCTTCAATGTAGTTCTTGGTCAGAGTCTGCGTGTAATGCCACAACATCTACATACAGCAACTTTGTTGATCTGTCCCTTCTGACCTGTTTGCTAATGTAGTCCATTACTAGTACCAGCAGCAGTGAGCTCAGAGCTGAACCCTGACACACACCCACTCCCACTTTGAGCTCCTCCGTGAGAGAAAACACTGTTTTTACTTCAGTCATTGGGTCTTTGTATATAGCTTGCACTTATTCTACCAACGTTTCTGGGACTTTAACATGCTGCAAGACTGCCCAAATCAGCTTTCTTCTGACCTTGGCATATGCTTGCTCCAAGTCTAGGAATGACTACAAATCAGCTTTCTTCGGACCATGGCATATGCTTGCTCCAAGTCTAGGAATGACTACAAATCAGATTTCTTCGGACCTTGGCATATGCTTGCTCCAAGTCTAGGAATGACTACAAATCAGCTTTCTTCGGACATTGGCATATGCTTGCTCCCAGTCTAGGAATGACTACAAATCAGCTTTCTTCTGACCTTGGCATATGCTTGCTCCCTGTCTAGGAATGAATACAAATCAGCTTTCTTCTGACCTTGGCATATGCTTGCTCCAAGTCTAGGAAGGACTACAAATCAGCTTTTTTCTGACCTTGGCATATGCTTGCTCCAAGTCTAGGAATGACTACAAATCAGCTTTCTTCTGACCTTGGCATATGCTAGCTCTAAGTCTAGGAATGACTACAAATCAGATTTCTTCGGACCTTGGCATATGCTTGCTCCAAGTCTAGGAATGACTGCAAATCAGCTTTCTTCTGACCTTGGCATATGCTTGCTCCAAGTCTAGGAATGACTACAAATCAGCTTTCTTCGGACCTTGGCATATGCTTGCTCCCAGTCTAGGAATGACTACAAATCAGCTTTCTTCTGACCTTGGCATATGCTTGCTCCAAGTCTAGGAATGACTACAAATCAGCTTTCTTCTGACCTTGGCATATGCTTGCTCCAAGTCTAAGAATGACTACAAATCAGCTTTCTTCAGACCTTGGCATATGCTTGCTCCAAGTCTAGGAATGACTACAAATCAGCTTTCTTCGGACCTTGGCATATGCTTGCTCCAAGTCTAGGAATGACTACAAATCAGCTATCTTCTGACCTTGGCATATGCTTGCTCCCAGTATAGGAATGACTACAAATCAGCTTTCTTCGGACCTTGGCATATGCTTGCTCCAAGTCTAGGCATGACTACAAATCAGCTTTCTTCGGACATTGGCATATGCTTGCTCCAAGTCTAGGAATGACTACAAATCAGCTTTCTTCGGACCATGGCATATGCTTGCTCCCAGTCTAGAAATGACTACAAATCAGCCTTCTTCGGACCTTGGCATATGCTTGCTCCAAGTCTAGGAATGACTACAAATCAGCTTTCTTCGGACCTTGGCATATGCTTGCTCCCAGTCTAGGAATGACTACAAATCAGCTTTCTTCGGACCTTGGCATATGCTTGCTCCAAGTCTAGGAATGACTACAAATCAGCTTTCTTCGGACATTGGCATATGCTTGCTCCAAGTCTAGGAATGACTACAAATCAGCTTTCTTCTGACCTTGGCATATGCTTGCTCCCAGTCTAGGAATGACTACAAATCAGCTTTCTTCGGACCTTGGCATATGCTTGCTCCAAGTCTAGGAATGACTACAAATCAGCTTTCTTCAGACCTTGGCATATGCTTGCTCCAAGTCTAGGAATGACTACAAATCAGCTTTCTTCGGGCATTGGCATATGCTTGCTCCAAGTCTAGGAATGACTACAAATCAGCTTTCTTCGGACCTTGGCATATGCTTGCTCCAAGTCTAGGAATGACTACAAATCAGCTTTCTTCGGACCTTGGCATATGCTTGCTCCAAGTCTAGGAATGACTACAAATCAGCTTTCTTCGGACCTTGGCATATGCTTGCTCCAAGTCTAGGAATGACTACAAATTAGCTTTCTTTGGACCTTGGCATATGCTTGCTCCAAGTCTAGGAATGACTACAAATCAGCTTTCTTCGGACCTTGGCATATGCTTGCTCCAAGTCTAGGAATGACTACAAATCAGCTTTCTTCGGACCTTGGCATATGCTTGCTCCAAGTCTAGGAATGACTACAAATCAGCTTTCTTCGGACGTTGGCATATGCTTGCTCCAAGTCTAGGAATGACTACAAATCAGCTTTCTTCGGACCTTGGCATATGCTTGCTCCCAGTCTAGGAATGACTACAAATCAGCTGTCTTCGGACCTTTGCATATGCTTGCTCCCAGTCTAGGAATGACTACAAATCAGCTTTCTTCGGACCTTGGCATATGCTTGCTCCAAGTCTAGGAATGACTACAAATCAGCTTTCTTCAGACCTTGGCATATGCTTGCTCCAAGTCTAGGAATGACTACAAATCAGCTTTCTTCTGACCTTGGCATATGCTTGCTCCAAGTCTAGGAATGACTACAAATCAGCTTTCTTCGGACCTTGGCATATGCTTGCTCCAAGTCTAGGAATGCCTACAAATCAGCTTTCTTCTGACCTTGGCATATGCTTGCTCCCAGTCTAGGAATGACTACAAATCAGCTTTCTTCAGACCTTGGCATATGCTTGCTCCAAGTCTAGGAATGACTACAAATCAGCTTTCTTTGGACCTCGGCATATGCTTGCTCCAAGTCTAGGAATGACTACAAATCAGCTTTCTTCAGACCTTGGCATATGCTTGCTCCCAGTCTAGGAATGACTACAAATCAGCTTTCTTCGGACATTGGCATATGCTTGCTCCAAGTCTAGGAATGACTACAAATCAGCTTTCTTCGGACCTTGGCATATGCTTGCTCCCAGTCTAGGAATGACTACAAATCAGCTTTCTTCTGACCTTGGCATATGCTTGCTCCAAGTCTAGGAATGACTACAAATCAGCTTTCTTCGGACCTTGGCATATGCTTGCTCCAAGTCTAGGAATGACTACAAATCAGCTTTCTTCGGACATTGGCATATGCTTGCTCCAAGTCTAGGAATGACTACAAATCAGCTTTCTTCGGACCTTGGCATATGCTTGCTCCAAGTCTAGGAATGACTACAAATCAGCTTTCTTCGGACCTTGGCATATGCTTGCTCCCAGTTTAGGAATGACTACAAATCAGCTTTCTTCTGACCTTATCTTGCTCCCAGTCTAGGAATGACTACAAATCAGCTTTCTTCTGACCTTGGCATATGCTTGCTCCAAGTCTAGGAATTACTACAAATCAGCTTTCTTCGGACCTTGGCATATGCTTGCTCCAAGTCTAGGAATGACTACAAATCAGCTTTCTTCTGACCTTGGCATATGCTTGCTCCAAGTCTAGGAATGACTACAAATCAGCTTTCTTCTGACCTTGGCATATGCTTGCTCCAAGTCTAGGAATGACTACAAATCAGCTTTCTTCGGACCTTGGCATATGCTTGCTCCCAGTCTAGGAATGACTACAAATCAGCTTTCTTCGGACCTTGGCATATGCTTGCTCCAAGTCTAGGAATGACTACAAATCAGCTTTCTTCGGACCTTGGCATATGCTTGCTCCAAGTCTAGGAATGACTACAAATCAGCTTTCTTCTGACCTTGGCATATGCTTGCTCCCAGTCTAGGAATGACTACAAATCAGCTTTCTTCGGACCTTGGCATATGCTTGCTCCAAGTCTAGGAATGACTACAAATCAGCTTTCTTCAGACCTTGGCATATGCTTGCTCCAAGTCTAGGAATGACTACAAATCAGCTTTCTTCGGGCATTGGCATATGCTTGCTCCAAGTCTAGGAATGACTACAAATCAGCTTTCTTCGGACCTTGGCATATGCTTGCTCCAAGTCTAGGAATGACTACAAATCAGCTTTCTTCGGACCTTGGCATATGCTTGCTCCAAGTCTAGGAATGACTACAAATCAGCTTTCTTCGGACCTTGGCATATGCTTGCTCCAAGTCTAGGAATGACTACAAATTAGCTTTCTTCGGACCTTGGCATATGCTTGCTCCAAGTCTAGGAATGACTACAAATCAGCTTTCTTCGGACCTTGGCATATGCTTGCTCCAAGTCTAGGAATGACTACAAATCAGCTTTCTTCGGACCTTGGCATATGCTTGCTCCAAGTCTAGGAATGACTACAAATCAGCTTTCTTCGGACCTTGGCATATGCTTGCTCCAAGTCTAGGAATGACTACAAATCAGCTTTCTTCGGACCTTGGCATATGCTTGCTCCCAGTCTAGGAATGACTACAAATCAGCTGTCTTCGGACCTTTGCATATGCTTGCTCCCAGTCTAGGAATGACTACAAATCAGCTTTCTTCGGACCTTGGCATATGCTTGCTCCAAGTCTAGGAATGACTACAAATCAGCTTTCTTCAGACCTTGGCATATGCTTGCTCCAAGTCTAGGAATGACTACAAATCAACTTTCTTCTGACCTTGGCATATGCTTGCTCCAAGTCTAGGAATGACTACAAATCAGCTTTCTTCGGACCTTGGCATATGCTTGCTCCAAGTCTAGGAATGCCTACAAATCAGCTTTCTTCTGACCTTGGCATATGCTTGCTCCCAGTCTAGGAATGACTACAAATCAGCTTTCTTCAGACCTTGGCATATGCTTGCTCCAAGTCTAGGAATGACTACAAATCAGCTTTCTTTGGACCTTGGCATATGCTTGCTCCAAGTCTAGGAATGACTACAAATCAGCTTTCTTCAGACCTTGGCATATGCTTGCTCCCAGTCTAGGAATGACTACAAATCAGCTTTCTTCGGACCTTGGCATATGCTTGCTCCAAGTCTAGGAATGACTACAAATCAGCTTTCTTCGGACCTTGGCATATGCTTGCTCCCAGTCTAGGAATGACTACAAATCAGCTTTCTTCTGACCTTGGCATATGCTTGCTCCAAGTCTAGGAATGACTACAAATCAGCTTTTTTCGGACCTTGGCATATGCTTGCTCCAAGTCTAAGAATGACTACAAATCAGCTTTCTTCGGACATTGGCATATGCTTGCTCCAAGTCTAGGAATGACTACAAATCAGCTTTCTTCGGACCTTGGCATATGCTTGCTCCAAGTCTAGGAATGACTACAAATCAGCTTTCTTCGGACCTTGGCATATGCTTGCTCCCAGTTTAGGAATGACTACAAATCAGCTTTCTTCTGACCTTGGCATATCTTGCTCCCAGTCTAGGAATGACTACAAATCAGCTTTCTTCTGACCTTGGCATATGCTTGCTCCAAGTCTAGGAATGACTACAAATCAGCTTTCTTCGGACCTTGGCATATGCTTGCTCCAAGTCTAGGAATGACTACAAATCAGCTTTCTTCTGACCTTGGCATATGCTTGCTCCAAGTCTAGGAATGACTACAAATCAGCTTTCTTGGACCTTGGCATATGCTTGCTCCAAGTCTAGGAATGACTACAAATCAGCTTTCTTGACCTTGGCATATGCTTGCTCCAAGTCTAGGAATGACTACAAATCATCTTTCTTCGGACCTTGGCATATGCTTGCTCCAAGTCTAGGAATGACTACAAATCAGCTTTCTTCGGACCTTGGCATATGCTTGCTCCAAGTCTAGGAATGACTACAAATCAGCTTTCTTCGGACCTTGGCATATGCTTGCTCCAAGTCTAGGAATGACTACAAATCAGCTTTCTTGGACCTTGGCATATGCTTGCTCCAAGTCTAGGAATGACTACAAATCAGCTTTCTTGGACCTTGGCATATGCTTGCTCCAAGTCTAGGAATGACTACAAATCAGCTTTCTTCGGACCTTGGCATATGCTTGCTCCCAGTCTAGGAATGACTACAAATCAGCTGTCTTCGGACCTTTGCATATGCTTGCTCCCAGTCTAGGAATGACTACAAATCAGCTTTCTTCGGACCTTGGCATATGCTTGCTCCAAGTCTAGGAATGACTACAAATCAGCTTTCTTCAGACCTTGGCATATGCTTGCTCCAAGTCTAGGAATGACTACAAATCAGCTTTCTTCTGACCTTGGCATATGCTTGCTCCAAGTCTAGGAATGACTACAAATCAGCTTTCTTCGGACCTTGGCATATGCTTGCTCCAAGTCTAGGAATGACTACAAATCAGCTTTCTTCTGACCTTGGCATATGCTTGCTCCCAGTCTAGGAATGACTACAAATCAGCTTTCTTCAGACCTTGGCATATGCTTGCTCCAAGTCTAGGAATGACTACAAATCAGTTTTTTTTGGACCTTGGCATATGCTTGCTCCAAGTCTAGGAATGACTACAAATCAGCTTTCTTTGGACCTTGGCATATGCTTGCTCCAAGTCTAGGAATGACTACAAATCAGCTTTCTTCAGACCTTGGCATATGCTTGCTCCCAGTCTAGGAATGACTACAAATCAGCTTTCTTCGGACCTTGGCATATGCTTGCTCCAAGTCTAGGAATGACTACAAATCAGCTTTCTTCGGACCTTGGCATATGCTTGCTCCCAGTCTAGTAATGACTACAAATCAGCTTTCTTCTGACCTTGGCATATGCTTGCTCCAAGTCTAGGAATGACTACAAATCAGCTTTTTTCGGACCTTGGCATATGCTTGCTCCAAGTCTAGGAATGACTACAAATCAGCTTTCTTCGGACCTTGGCATATGCTTGCTCCAAGTCTAGGAATGACTACAAATCAGCTTTCTTTGGACCTTGGCATATGCTTGCTCCAAGTCTAGGAATGACTACAAATCAGCTTTCTTCGGACCTTGGCATATGCTTGCTCCCAGTCTAGGAATGACTACAAATCAGCTTTCTTCTGACCTTGGCATATCTTGCTCCCAGTCTAGGAATGACTACAAATCAGCTTTCTTCTGACCTTGGCATATGCTTGCTCCAAGTCTAGGAATGACTACAAATCAGCTTTCTTCGGACCTTGGCATATGCTTGCTCCAAGTCTAGGAATGACTACAAATCAGCTTTCTTCTGACCTTGGCATATGCTTGCTCCAAGTCTAGGAATGACTACAAATCAGCTTTCTTCGGACCTTGGCATATGCTTGCTCCAAGTCTAGGAATGACTACAAATCAGCTTTCTTCAGACCTTGGCATATGCTTGCTCCAAGTCTAGGAATGACTACAAATCAGCTTTCTTCGGACCTTGGCATATGCTTGCTCCCAGTCTAGGAATGACCAAATAACAAAAATCAAACTGACTAAAATGAAAACAAAACCGTGAGGGGAAACAGCGCAGCCAGAATGTATACCAGTTACAAAAATGTATTCAGTAAGTGCTTTCATGCACTGCAGAATCTGAAGTTCACAAGTGCTAGTGGACGAAAGTGGTTATTGAATACATTGTTGTAACTGGCTGTACATTGCGGCTGGTCTGTTTTCCTAGTCTATGAATCCCCGTTTGACTCTTTCCTCATTTCCATCTTTTTCTCAAGTATCTGTCTCACTGCAAAGAGTCCTCATATCCTGTTCTGTCAGTTTCAATATGTGCAATTAGGTCCCCCATGATCAACACCAATGCCTATTGTCCTACTTTTATCTATTAGGTCCTCCAAATACTGTCTGAATACATTGTTTTCCTCACTATCACAGCCTTGCCATGGGGCGTAGGCTAAGATTATGACTACTACCCTATCATTAGGCTGGAGTATGATTCTCATGAGTCTGTCACTAATTCTGATGACATCATCAACAAAAGATGGAAACGGGAAATAGGAAATACACCCCGGGGATCACTTCTGCGTCTCTGCTCGACAGTGGCACAGGAAAATAACTTTCTTGGGTGGTGGAAGCCAGGGAACCTTGTTAGCTAAGCTTTCATAGGCCCTTGGGCCGATAGCCTAGTACCTACCTATGAACCTATCAACCTTCACTGACTTCTGTAGCCTCTCCCTCACTACAGTTTCCACACCATTTCTAGCCTGTCCTCCTCCTGAGCAGTAGACTCTGGATCCCAAGCAAAGTGGCTTTGCTGCACTGCCCTTCCATCTTGTTTCTTGGATATATTGGATGTCTGAAATTCACTTTTTAATATAAATGTACTGCAGTGGAGCTTTTCTCCATGGGCCTTCACTGAAAATGGGCTCTGCCTAGTCAGATTTTTCTGGTTAACAAAGACAAATAAATAAATAAATAAATAAATAAATAAATAAATAAATAAATAAATGTCCAGGCTCCTCCTTACCACCATTCACTTCCAAGCTCCACTCTGTTAGCGAACCTACACTGAGTGAAACAATTCTTAGTTCACGTTTGACAGGTTGATTGGTTTTATGTCCAGATTTGCTCAACAGAGATAAATCAGATAACCCAAGCTGGGCAACTGGACACCAATTGGCCAGTCGCTTATTGATCCATGGTTGTTGGGCTTTATGGTAGCATACACTGGCCAATAGGGACACATACATCTCTCCCACCATCAACATGGGTCACTGGTACAGGTTGGAGTAGGTCAGGTCCTGAACCTACTTATCACCGGCAAATACTCATGTCCATTGTTGACATTAGTCAACAAAACTGAATCACCTAGGGCCATATTTTTACACCTTCACATGGCTGTCCTATCACATCGCTCAGTCTGTGACCCATGTTCTCCTATCTTGATCCTATGACATCACTCAGTCTGTGACCCATGTTCTCCTATCTTGATCCTATGACATCACTCAGTCTGTGACCCATGTTCTCCTATCTTCAGGATGCTGCACACCGTAGTAAACACTCAAAGTGATTGGTCTACAAAACTCTTCCTCCTATAGGGTACCATCTAGAGTCTGTGCTGCTGCCCACAGCTCCATTCTTGGGAGAAATTGACATGGAAACACTCTGCTTGTTTTTTCAGAGGTGGGGGGAACCTCACAGAGGGACACAGAGAACAGGCAAATTGCAAACAAGCATTGACCAGAAGACAGAATCAAACCTTGTACCTTGTACATGGAAGGTGAAACCTTAACCATTATGGTAACTAGTCACATATTTTTTGTGGTCTGTCTCCCATATCTTTAAGTTTTAGCTGTGGTCAATAACTGTGTAGTAGGTGCCTGATTGTACAATATATAATTTCAAGCCCCCTGAGAACACTGCTGGCTGTGGGGAACTCTTCAGTGATACCTTATATAAGCATATTCATAGCTACATACAGATAGCTGTACCCACCAGGAATAAATACAAAACTAACTCAAAAGACAAGCCATCCTGGTGAAATCACATCATCAATACGCTATGAAACCGAAGGAAGAAAATTATGGCAAAAATTAAGAGGTGTAGCACCCATCAGGGTGAAAACACTCCCATCAAACTAAACAAATATTTTCAGAGGAGAAATAAAGTCTACTAAAATCATATTTGAGGTAAATTTGGCCTCCCAGGCCAAGGACAATCACAAGACATTGTTTAGCTATGTCTGCAACCTCAAAAGCAATACACAGTTGTGTGCAGAGCTCATTGTTAATGGAGCCACCTATACTAAGCCAGAAGATACAGCAAACCTACTAGCAGACAAATTCAGCTCTACCTTTACCTTTCTCTCCCTCCAGCCTCCCCTCAGGAAATGCCGTCAAATACAACTCCGCCTACTATCACTATAGAACAGGCCCTTAATGGTCTCCCTAAAGCCAAGACCACTGCATCTATAGGCGCTGATAATATCACAGGCTGCTTTCTAAATAACATGAAACATGACCAATCAGACCCTCTGTAATCACTATTTAACAACAGCCACCAAACAGCTTTTGTACCTCACAAATGGAAAACAGCAACCATCTTCCCTCAGCACAAAGGTGATCCATCTACAGACTCTGGAAACTGCAGACCCATAAGTCTCACTATTCTCATATGTAAAGCCATGGAAAGAATTATCATGGGATTGAACAATAAAGACATAGGAAACTTCCAGACACCGGACACAATCCAGCTTAGTTTTGTCAAGGGAAGGTTATACCTACTCAACCTTGTTGACTTTTTGAAAGGTTACCAAAGCAGTGGATGAGGACAAACTGGTTCAAGCTAGCAACCTTGACCTGGCCAAGGTATTTGACATTGTACCCCACTCAGGTGGGCATTGAGCATTAAGAACAGTAAACTTGTTGCTCAAAGCATACAAGTTCTGAAAGTCACACAAAAGCTGGAATTCCTTTACATCACCTGCAAATGCAAGTGGTATCTTCTGCTCACTTTCACTTTCAATTGCACCTCTTTTTAAAAGTGAAGATCAGTAAATCACAAACCAAGACAGGACTGTTTAGATAATGTAGACATTGAAAATCGTTTAACTCAGGACCCTCAATAATTTGCTTTGTCAAAGGAAGATCTTGCCTTTTTAACCTCATTAAGTTATTTGGAAATGTAGACAAAGTGATACATAGAGGTTATGCAATACATACAGTGTGTCTAGAGCAAGGCCTTTAATAATAGTCTACAGACAGGCATTACTGACAGACTCGTACATCTAACTATAAAACCTTATGTTCTTAGGTGGATAGCTTACTGGTTCCTGAGAGAAGCACTGTAGTTAAAGTTGCAGGCACACTTGTGAAAGAAAAAAGTTACCAATAGTATACCACAGGGAACAGTGTGGGGTCTTTTCCTATTTGGCATCTGTTTCTCATACCTTCAGGCCAGCACTCTTTGGCTATGGTTATCTATGTTTGCAGACAACTGTAAATTGGTTGTTGTTATTCAGTCTTCCTCTGACTCGCAATTGCTCCAAAGTGGGCTAGAACCGTGCTAACAATCGGTGCAAGGACAATGGCCTTAAATTAAATGTGACAAAAATGTAGCAGAGTTCATTTTAATAAACAAAACATTATCCCATGTCATATAGGTGACACACTTCACTAGTCAGACACTGTTGTAAGGGATCTAGGCACTCTTGTTTATAATTTGCTGTCATGTGACCATTATGTTTCTGTAATCGTTCGGAAAAACTTCTGTCACGCTCATCTAATTTCCAAAGGTATCTTCACTAAATCCAAGGAAGTCTTAATTCTCCTTAACTCATATCTCATCAGGCTCATTAAAGAATCAACTAAACATATCATATGACTTTAGAGACCTCAGAGATTCAGAACTAAAAAGATTAGTGGTTTAAAAAATCTTCTCTGTGCTCAGGCTTTCATATACTCCGCTGTGAAGAACTATCTCTAGACTTTTCAGCTCACAGAAAAAAATGGCACCTTGAATATCTGGCTAAATGGAGTAAACCATCATCAACAAATAAATAAGACATGTTGATGTGATAGATGAATTTCCCAATGTATCCTTCAACTCTGGAGTAAGCAGAGTAACAGCCTTACCATCTTCATGAAAATCCCAGCTAATTGGATGGATAGCCTCAAATTCTCCTCTGGTTCATCTTGTTTTGCTCTCCTTGAGACTGGAGGGAACCTTTTACTGTAGATTTTAGGTTGGCTTGTAATGGTATGCACACTGATTGTGTAGTACTTACCTATAAACTGGTGAGTCCCCTAATTTTAATAAAGATGCTTATTACCATGTCGCTACGCTGCCATTTGCATATTATGTACAACATGAAATTTCCTGGGTTTCTGCAGTCATGCTCAGTGTGTCTCTGCATTTGTCCCACCCTGAATGTGGCCAGTCATTGCATTAAATCAGCTACCACAACACACTGAATATTTCTACATCTGAGGGTAGGATTTTTACACATATCCCGTTCAGAACATGTGCGTATTTTCTGGATTAATAAATCTTATTAAAAACAAGGTTAGGTTTAGCTAGATCTGTGGTATAGAGAGATGAGGCCCTGACTACAGCCCAGAATACCCATGTTCAGTTAGCAGCTCGAGAACCTTAGATACTTGATAGGGGACAATGAGGTTCAGTGGCTGATGCCACCTCACTCATCCTCAGAAGGAGGGAGGCATTTAGGCCCGTAGCATTGCAATACCTACCACTGTTTGAATGTATCCACCCAGCCTTAAATGTTACATAGTTCACATCATATGGGACAACAAATGGGAGGTGTGTGTCAGGGCATGCATGTTTTCTCCCCAACCAGGCAGCCATTTTGAGTTCACAAGGAGCATAGGCAGGCAGCTCCAAGGGACTACCTAGGTGACCATTTCCCTGTCATGCAGCTCTCACCACTGACTAATTCAGTTTGGGGTACTGCAGGAAGAGAGCCAAAAGTTTTATTTAGGTAGGCGTTTAATAGTAGTTTGAAGGTGGAGAGGTTAGAGAAAGATTTAATTCACAGAGGGATAGAATTCCATTTTTGAGTGATAGAATATGAGTACAGGCTTTGGCAAGAGAATTTTTTGGGATATATATGCTGAGATGATGTTTTTCATTAGATCAAAATAGTCTATTAGTGTGACAGGAATGCAGACTAGGAGTAAATGCAGGGCAGCTATTGGCTTTATGAATAATGTTGTGTATGGAGTTAAGCTGAATGTAATCTAAGTGGTGAGGCAGTTTGAGCCAATTCAAAGCTTTAAGGGCAGTACAGTGGTGGCTGTAATATTGTTTGTTGGTGACAAATTTAGCATCCTTACTATGGCATTCCTCCAGCTTATTTTTATCTGTACCCTCAAGGTTGGTTAGGATGAATACATTGTATAAGAGAGATGGGAGAAGGTGGTAGTGGCAAGAGTAGTTTTGGTGATGTTGCTAAGGAAGTTTTTATGCCTGTAGAGAACTCTTAATTTTTGGTGAGCCTTTTTATCTTATTATGAACATTCAGGTCAAATATTATATCTTTAATTACTCCAGTACGTTTTGCATGGGAGAGTACTTCATTTTCAGTTTTGTTTATTAAAACAATTTTGAAATTTGTTTTATCAGGCATCTGTGATTTGGGGAGAAATATCAGTTAACTTTGTTTTTTTAGGGTTAAGTTGTAGCTGGGTATTATAGAGCCATTTCACAACTGAGGAAAAAGCTTCTTATGTGATATGGAACAGGTGAGGCAAGTTATTAGATGCACATAGAAGTGTGGAATCATCAGTTTATTGTATAAAAGAGCCTGGACCTACGGAGGTATAGAGGAAATTTATAAAGATATTAAAGAGGAGGGGACCAAGAATAGAGCTTTGGAGTACAGCAGTGGAGACTTCCATGTATAGAGAAAGAGAATTCTGACATTTTACGGACTGGAGCATGTACTGAATATAATAGTTTGGGATCAGTTACAGCAGATTGGCCTCTTGAAAGGACACAATTCCCAGAACCACAGGCAGTGATGGCAGACACAAATGAGTAGTTGGAGGAGGAGCCAGTCCCAGAAATGACCATTCTATGGAGAGGCAAGCATAGTATACTGTGGCACAAGCAAAGAGGCAGAAGATTGTTTTAAGGGGTTAATGTACAGAAGAGCCAGGATGAATGGGTGCCTGGAATGCACTGGGGCTGTGATGACGTGTGTGTGTGTGTGTGTGTGTGTGTGTGTGTGTGTGTGTGTGTGTGTGTGTGTGTGTGTGTGTCTGAAGAGACACAGCCGTAGCACTGTATCTTGGCCTAATGGACAGGTCCAAGGTCTACATGATAGAGATTTCATCTTCTTATATATGCCCCCACCCATGAGCTGTCAGGAGATGATATTGTAAACACATGTATTTAAGGTACACCTACATTGTTAAAACCTGTTGTAATAGTTCTACATCTTACTGTTCCCAGTACACTTGTCAATGTACCCTTTTAGAGAACTTTGGCCAATGCATCTACATACACTGAGAGACTGAAAGTACACCTAGACCCTACAGCAAATAGCACACAAAAGATAACATTGTACAAATGAGTAGGTATAAAATAAGCAGACAATCTTCTGTAGTAATAATTCTTTGAGGTAAGCAGGATTTGAACACAAGTTCATCTTCCATAATGCAGTGATGATCTATCATTCCCAACATACTTATATCTAGTAGATTACCGCCTCTAGCCCGATGAGTATGTTAATTCAGGCTCGTTTCATTATTGTTTCTGAATTGCTCAGGTTGTGTGGCAAGCAAAGCTAATAAACTTTTAACTGTGTTCTACACAAGGCCGTGCACATTCATGGGAAATTAAGGTCAGCCCTGTGCATGACCAAGGCCAGCTCTGTGCATGACTAAGGTCAGCCCTGTGCATGACCAAGGCCAGCTCTGTGCATGACCAAGGCCAGCTCTGTGCATGACTAAACTTAGCTCTGTGCATGACTAAGGTCAGCTCTGTGCATAACTAAGGCCAGCTCTGTGCATGACTAAACTCAGCTCTGTGCATGACTATGGGCAGCTCTGTGCATGACTAAGGCCAGCTCTGTGCATGACTAAGGCCAGCTCTGTGCATGACTAAGGGCACCTCTGTGCATGACCAAGGCCAGCTCTGTGCATGACTAAACTCAGCTCTCTGCATGACTAAGGTCAGCTCTGTGTATGACTAAGGCCAGCTCTGTGCATGACTAAACTCAGCTCTGTGCATGACCAAGGCCAGCTCTGTGCATGACTAAGGCCAGCTCTGTGCATGACTAAGGCCAGCTCTGTGCTTGGCTAAGGACAGTCCTGTGCATGACTAAACTCAGCTCTATGCATGGATGAGAAACCCAGATTACAAAGGTAGGAAAATTGTCATACTTATACCTGTCAATTATATTTCATTATGAGGAATTTTCAAGTTTTAAAGATCCATGTTCCCTGCCTTTCCACATGGAAAGGGTTAGACATATTCAAGTTTTAGTAGTTTTGTTAACTAATATCTAATGTAAATAACAATTAATAATATTATTATAACAAAAATAACATTTAATTACTATAAAATGCCACATTTTAACCATACTGTGATATTCATAATTGAAGTTATTGATCAACTGTTAAGAAGTGTTCCATGTGTTTCTCATTTGTCCAATATTCTGAAAGGCGGTATTCCACAGTCTAGAGATGGAGGGTTGAGAGTAATGGTCATCTTATCTTTAACCATCTAAAGATGGAGTCACTATTGAACTCACTTTTTTAGCAAGAAAAAGAGGGATGCAGGACTGCCATGTTTCATGCTTTAAAGTGTCATTTGAACCATAATGAAACAGCACCTAAATTTATCATTTTGACATCCATTGTCTGAATGAGACTCCACTCAATGCTTGTGAAAAATGTGACAGATGAGTACTGTTTTGGTACTAAGTGTCTGCCATTTTTCCTGAGATCTTTGAAGGTGAGACAAGTATGGCTGTAGAAGGTAAGGACAGGTCTCCTTCAAGAACGCAGAGGTATTGTGGGGAGGAGCTTTCTGGACATCCTCCATAAGCAATACAGCCTGCAGGAAAGCACCCAAGCTTCTGGCATCTCACACACAGGAGAACAGTGGGCTCACCATGACAGTGACCTGAGTCAGTACAAACCTGACCTCCTTGACCGATGTGAGGATAGAGCACGATCACCACTTCGGTACTGTATGTACACACTAATAGACTAGCTTCTGCACAGGTGGAGGTGTATCAATCTCCATCCAGAAGAAACTCACATGAAAGCTGGTAAAGCAACATGACACACTAGACCTTTTTCATGTCCCAGTAACCATCAGAAAGCTTCCATACTATAAATTAGCTGGCTATAAAACTCCATCTATGACAAAAAAGCCACAATGCCTATCTACAGGACCTAGAGTCAATAGTAAATCCTATACCATTTTCCTAGGTGATATAAACTATCTAACTGTAGGCTGGGAAACCTACACCACCACTAGTGCACCAGCACAGGGATTCCTGGGAAACCTACACCACCACTAGTGCACCAGCACAGGGATTCCTGGGAAACCTACACCACCACTAGTGCACAAGCACAGAGATTCCTGGGAAACCTACACCACCACTAGTGCACAAGCACTGAGATTCCTGGGAAACCTACACCACCACTAGTGCACAAGCACAGAGATTCCTGGGAAACCTACACCACCACTAGTGCACAAGCACAGAGATTCCTGGGAAACCTACACCACCACTAGTGCACAAGCACAGGGATTCCTGGGAAACCTACACCACCACTAGTGCACAAGCACAGAGATTCCTGGGAAACCTACACCACCACTAGTGCACAAGCACAGAGATTCCTGGGAAACCTACACCACCACTAGTGCACAAGCACAGAGATTCCTGGGAAACCTACACCACCACTAGTGCACAAGCACAGAGATTCCTGGGAAACCTACACCACCACTAGTGCACAAGCACAGAGATTCCTGGGAAACCTACACCACCACTAGTGCACAAGCACAGAGATTCCTGGGAAACCTACACCACCACTAGTGCACAAGCACAGAGATTCCTGGGAAACCTACACCACCACTAGTGCACCAGCACAGGGATTCCTGGGAAACCTACACCACCACTAGTGCACCAGCACAGGGATTCCTGGGAAACCTACACCACCACTAGTGCACAAGCACAGAGATTCCTGGGAAACCTACACCACCACTAGTGCACAAGCACAGAGATTCCTGGGAAACCTACACCACCACTAGTGCACAAGCACAGAGATTCCTGGGAAACCTACACCACCACTAGTGCACAAGCACAGAGATTCCTGGGAAACCTACACCACCACTAGTGCACAAGCACAGAGATTCCTGGGAAACCTACACCACCACTAGTGCACAAGCACAGAGATTCCTGGGAAACCTACACCACCACTGGTGCACAAGCACAGAGATTCCTGGGAAACCTACACCACCACTAGTGCACAAGCACAGAGATTCCTGGGAAACCTACACCACCACTAGTGCACAAGCACAGAGATTCCTGGGAAACCTACACCACCACTAGTGCACAAGCACAGAGATTCCTGGGAAATCTACACCACCACTAGTGCACAAGCACAGAGATTCCTGGGAAACCTACACCACCACTAGTGCACAAGCACAGAGATTCCTGGGAAACCTACACCACCACTAGTGCACCAGCACAGGGATTCCTGGGAAACCTACACCACCACTAGTGCACAAGCACAGAGATTCCTGGGAAACCTACACCACCACTAGTGCACAAGCACAGAGATTCCTGGGAAACCTACACCACCACTAGTGCACAAGCACAGAGATTCCTGGGAAACCTACACCACCACTAGTGCACCAGCACAGGGATTCCTGGGAAACCTACAACACCACTAGTGCACAAGCACAGAGATTCCTGGGAAACCTACACCACCACTAGTGCACAAGCACAGAGATTCCTGGGCTTTGTCAATACAAATGCTCTGAAACAATTAGCAGAGTATCCATGAGGGGGAATAACATCTTGGATCTTGTCCTTACTAATATGGGAATTTTGCAAAATCTCTTGTGTATCTTCATCATTTGTCTGACCATAAAGCAGTCTCCTTCGCAATAAAACTGAAACTACCTTTAGAAATGTCTTTAAGACAAACTACCTACTCCTAAGTGATACATTGGCAAGATTCATATCCCCACCAAATTGACTTAACTCCACTGAATATGCAGAAATGTATACCATCACACTGTACTAGTATGTAAACAGCTGCACAGATGATGCAGCTGTGCTCCTTAGGAATGTATGAGTTTATCGTAACCAATGTTGCCTACACTGAGGCTGAAGACATAGAGAACCTACTTGCTGATAAATCTAGGTCCAACTTTACCCCTCTCTCCCCTCAGTCTGTTCCTCAAGCTATACCGAAAATTGGCTCACCTCCAGCTGTCACACAAGACCAAGTCCTAAAAGTGCCATCGTAAGCTAAAATACTGCATTGACGAGTCCTGACAATATCCCTGGATCCTTCTTAAATAGCATGAAGCATGATTTAAGCCACACCTCTAACAACATACAAGTTTTGTACCAAGTGAATGGAGAAAAGCTACAGCCATTCCTCTGCATAAGGGAAAATTCCACAGACCCAGGCAATTACAAATCCATAAGTCTAACCAGCCTCATATGCAAAGCCATGGAAAGACTTATCATGGAATTAATCATTGAGGACACAGGGAACCTCCAGACAATGCACCCATCTCAGTATGGATTTGTTAAGGGTGGTTCATGCTTACTCATCCTGGTGGATTTTTTTTGAATAGTTCACCAATGAGTGGATAAAAGCAAAATGGTACACACCACATACCTCGACCTGACCAAAGCTTTTGGCACAATCCTCCACTCAGGCATAGTAGAAAAGCTAAATAAACTTGGAATAAACCCCTATGTCACCCGCTGGATTGCCAAGTGGCTTACAGATAGGATGCAGATAATCAAAATAGGGGAAGTTACCTCAGCAAAGAGAACAGTCACCAGTAGATTGCCTCATGGCTTTGTGCTGGGACTTCTCCTATTTGGCATCTACTTTTCTGCAGTAAAAAACAATACTAAAGTGTTCTGGCTGACTAAATATGCAGATGACTGCAAGCTAAGAGCAGTCATTGAATCTTCAAATGGCTTATCCATCCTACAGAAAGGTTTGTCTCAAACAAATAACTGATATCAAAATCATAGTCTGAAACTAAATGCTGACAAATGCATTATTGCATCCTTTGGGAAGGCCTGTCTCCCATGGAACTACCACATTGAGAATACTCTCCTAAGAGATGACCCAGTTGTTCACAATTTGGGAACTTACGTGGACAGTGACCTAACTTTTGACCAACATGTGTCTATTGTTGTAAGAAAGTCATTCTATATTGCATAGCTTATAAACAAAAGGACTGGGTCGAGATCTAGGGATGTCATTGTTGACCTTAACTTAGCCCTCATTAGGCCAATCATTGAATATAATTCCCCCTTTGGCACACATCTATCCAGGCACATGTAGCAATTGGAATGCCCACAAAGATAACTTACTGAAAGGATACGAGGCCTAAACAACATTTCGTATATGGACTGACTCAAAGCTTTATCACTATACTTGATATCCTGCAGCTGCGTCTATACTTAGAATTTCTGTGAAAGACATATCCATTGAATCCCTATTCATTGACATGACTACATTGAATGCTGCGTTCAGTGAATAATTACTGCAACAAAGTTTTTCCCTGGGAAATAACTAGGTGGCCAGCATCATGAATTAGCCTTTTATCCCACTGTAGTGCAATCTTGGAGTTAGTATATATATATATATATATATATATATATATATATATATATATATATATAAAATTGGCGGGGTGGGGGGGTGAAGATTCGTGAATATAAAATTATGTAGTTCATATTATGGTTACTCTGGTGGCTAACATATAAAGCTATGTCAAATCCAGAGCTGTTGGACATGCTATACCTAAAGAAATCCCAATCCCTCCAAGCTACATGCTCTAGGGACCTAAACCTTGTCACCACAATAAACAGGACACGTTGGAGGGATAGATTCCTGTTCAGAGACTTCCTATACTCTGTAACAAGCTACCCATCTATGTCAAGCAAAGTTCTTCATTAGCACTCTTCAAGAAAAATCTTGATGCGTGGATGGGAAATAGGAAATACACCCCGGGGATCACTTCTGTGTCTTTGCTTGATAGTGGCACAGGAAAATAACTTTCTTGGGTGGCATAAGCCATGGAACCTTGCTGGCTAGTCTTACATAGGCCCTTGGGCCGATAGCCTAGTACTTACCTATGAACCTATGAACCTATGATTCTAACATTTGCTGAATGGCTGTTTGATGGATAGTGATCGATGAATAGGGATTCAATGGCGACAACTTTCATGGAAATAATATAGACCACATGCAGACTGCTAAGTGGTGACCTGCACCTGGAATACAAGGCATCCTTTGACACATTACTTCTGGGTTTAGTGCACATCAGCTTGTCACATGGCATTGGAAATACTCAGTCTAGCAATCTAAACATCTTCTGTAACATCAGCAGAATGGTTTTGGGAGACAGGTATATCTCACAAAAAATAGCACTGCTGTGGAACAGACTCCCCATCCACATAAAACAAAGTTTATTCCTGTCCATTTTGAAGTGCACGTTAGATCTCTGGATGGGAAACAGAAAATTTACTACAGAACTGCCTCTTTAGAGAAAGGCAGTTCCTAAATGTCCCATGCATGGGTCCCTTCAATTTACTGATATGATCCCAGTTATTCTCATTAGTGGCAATATATAATTATTGACCATGGGATGGGTAAGGCCAATCTATAAGAAAATGGGACAGGTTATTTTGAGCACAAAAAGGGAAATTGGCTAAGTTTAAAATGACGCACAAGGCTGCTACCCTGGTACTTACCTATGAACCTATAAGTCTAGAACCCTGTCACTCATGAAAGACCCTGCCAGTACATCTCACCGTACAATTATTTATTAATCCTTTATTTATTTATCCTTTTGTTGATTGGGTTTCTCCCACTAGGCAAGTGGCTTCTTTTTAGGAAGACCTGAGGTGATATTTAGACTACCACAGGAAATTTTGACCAGGGCATCAGTGAACTTCCCATACTCATCATTGTTGTGAGTAGGAACCATTTTGGAGGAGCACTTCCTGTTTCTATTCCAGGAGCAGAAACAGCCTGGAGAGACAGGGAGGCAGATGGAGAGAGAACAGAAGGAGATGATGGAGTACTGAAAGAAATGAAGGAGGAAGCAAATACCAAGACCAGAGAAGGTGTACTGGATTCAGAGGAAATGTTCAGAGAAAGCAGTGTGATGGAGATGACTCAGCATATGATGGATGCATAATTACAACCCTCCAGTCAGGAGGGTTTTGGGGTGACTTACTTAAAGAAATAGTGGTGTTGAGTGAGCCAGAAAATAAAGGAGATATTTCCTGAGGAGACGTTATGGAGAAAATACTAAAGGAGGATGCAGAGACAATCCTGAAGAATAGTGTTGTGATGGAAAAGAAAACATTTGCAGAGAAAGTAAAAGCAGGCAAAAGTGGAGTAGCTTAAAAGAGGACTGAAGAAAATGAAAAGTGGAAGTGCTTGGTAAGGATTCAAAGTAAAGAAGACAAAAAAATGAACAGGTATGAAGTATGCAACAATTTAATAGCTCCTTTTGGTGTAAAAGCACATGAGGTAATAACATTTATTCTTATTAACAATAAGACATTTTGTGACTTTATATTTCAGACTTGTTTTTTTTAATGGAAAATTTTCTTGGAGAATATGAAAAAGAAAGAGCAAAGCCCGTGGAATCTTTATGTGATAAAAACATTTAACAGGGAAACAAAAGAGAAGATCTGTGTACATTTTCAGACAGATGTAGAAAGAGAGACTATGAAATAAGATTTGAAAGCTTTATGTAAACCAGTGAACATTGGAAGTTTGTGACAAAAGGGGTTTTTGGACTGGTGGCTGGTATTGTAATATTGTGTTAAAACAGAAAGTGAAAAAATATACATATACCAAGCATGATAAATGTAGAGGGGAATAGGGATGTTGTAAAACATTGGGAACAACCCAAAATATGTTCAAATATGTAGAAAAGAAGGACATCTGATAAGTACCTGTGACAAAAAAAAATTTTATACTTGTGGGGAAATGGACTGAAGAAAAACAACAAAACTTCAAAAATCCAAAAAAAGCTGGCACACCAGGTAGTCCTTTATCCAACGTGTTTATTGTAAGCACGTTCATCCACAATATAAAAATGAACTTCCTTAGACAAACCCTAACAAATTAGCACACTCTTAAACAGGCTCACCAATTAGTGACAATTGCATAGTAATTATTGTTAAAGTAACACACATTTTATCACTACAAAAATCTGCATGCTAATAAAAACTAAAGTATTGTTATTAAACATAATTATTATTGTAGCCAGCTACTAAAACAATAAAAATGTGTTAAAATCCTTACTATAGGAAATATAAACACACTACATAAGACCAGGGGTGTACCTCGATATATAAGTGCCCCTTTTTTTTTACCTTTCCAAAGATTTTAATTTTAACACACATTTAATTGAACAATATTCATTTAACCCCAGGAACATGTATGCATTTGTTTTAAGTTGCCATAACAGCTCTTTCTCTTCCAATTTGAGTTCCCATGGGCCTCCTCTAACATTTTTCTTAACCTGTTCTATAATAGTGTATTTGAACTGATATGAATGGTTTTCAACTACATGCTTGGCTAAGGCATTATTGATATTATGCTTTGCTATATGATATTGGTGCTCTTATATTTTTTGTTTATTAAATAAGCGATCGGTCTTCCCTATATAGAAGCCATCGCATTGTTGACACTTGGCCAAGTGAATCACCCCCATTGTATCACAGTTATATCTACCTCTAATTTTATATATTTTATTGTAAATTTAAAATTCCTTTTTGACCTCTATATAGATACAGTAATAGCAACGGCCACACTTAGCCATCCCTGTGTTGAATAAATTAGGCATTTTATGCCCCTCCATCAAAGTTTTAAGATTACGACCTTTCCTAAAGATAATTTGGGGGCTATTCCCCAGGACATTACAAATGGCACTATCTTCAATAATAAGTACCCCGTTCTTAATTCTTAATTTCCCTCAACTTAATGGCATCCCCAGAAAAAGGGGTTGAGAAACTAACATTAAAGCCACTGCAATCAATGGAGATACCCATTTTATCATGTGAAAATATTGATTTGTTTACTTCCATTACTTCATGAATTAACTCAACCCCTTCCAAAGTATGGGTTTAAAATAACCCATATCTCTTTTATTACTAACATCTACAATTAGTTTGTCAATTACACCTTCTGGGTACCTCCTCTTGAGGAACATGCTTTTCAAACCCTCACATTCTGTATAAAAATCAGTATTTAAAGATACCATTTTAGCTGTGCTAACCAATCAACCTTTTATAACGGTCATTTTTTGATGGTACATATGGCTACTTTCAAAATTTAAAAATGAGTTTGAATAGGTGGATTTCCTAAAAATTTTAGCTAAGTACCTGTTATGACATGTATCTTTGGTTAACTGAACATCCAGAAAACTTATAGAGTCAGTTTCAAACTGGAATGTAAATTGCAAAAAGCTAATTAACCTAGTAATGTCAGTAACAAAGTCTTTAGCTGAGTTTTCATCCCCTTTCAATATAAAATACATGTCATCTTGATAGTGTGTATATCAAAAAACATTGTTAATAAATTCCTCATTCTGAAAGAGAAACTCTCTTTCCCAGTATGCCATTGCACAATTGGCAAAACTGCCATCACAGGGGAACCCATTGCCAGCCCTGTTTTTTAAAGGAAAAACTCATTGTTGAATAAAATAAAATTGTTGGATAAAACAATATTAAGGAGTGTTTAGATCAAATTAATCTCATGGCCCTCTGCCCTTTTTTGACAAGAAAAATTCACAAACCCACTCCATGCCTAAAGCCTGGGTATAACAGTGAATAAATCCTTGATGTCCACTGTTAAAAAAATTAAAATTTTCATCAAAATCTAACCTGTTCACCCCTTCCATAAAAGCTCCAGGAATCACGGCAAATCTGGAGCTCAGTGGCCAAACAGATTTTAATTTTGTAATCAACTAGTTTTGCACATTCATATGTTATGGATTTCCTTCGGTCTACTATCAACCAAAAAGGGGGATTACGTAAATCCTTATGGATTTTGGGCATACCAAGAATAACGGGTGTCATCGATGCTACCATATTCAAATAATGGTAAGTATCTAAACTTATACTAGTTTCAATGAGCAAGTCATTGAGGACCGATCTAACCCGTTGATATGCTCCATTCAATTGAAATGAACAAGTCATTGAGGACCGATCTAACCCATTGATATGCTCCATTCAATTGAAATGAGCAAGTCATTGAGGACCGATCTAACCCGTTGATATGCTCCATTCAATTGAAATGAGCAAGTCATTGAGGACCGATCTAACCCGTTGATATGCTCCATTCAATTGAAATGAGCAAGTCATTGAGGACCGATCTAACCCATTGATATACTCCATTCAATTCATTGAGTGAAACTTTTACATAAGTGTCACCCTCCAAAATATGGTACATCTTTCGAACATATTCAGGATCATCCATAAAGACCAATCAACCCCCCTTTTCCATCTTCATAACCCTGACATTGTGTACTTTTCATCAAATTGAAAAAATCCCTTATCCATATTCATATTTACACCTCACCAAATAGACTTATGTGACTCGGATATCCATTTCACACAGTTTTTCAAAAGCAGACAATATTGAATGCATGGGTGGGTTAAAAACACTGGCCACTCTAAGATTATTAATGACTTCCATTTAGTTCCCTAAAAGTACAGTTAAATTTAACTTTTGCAAAATAATTTTAAATCTAACAACGTTCAGCCACTACCTGAAAGGGAACATCTTCTAAGGGTTTTTTTTAACAGAGGCCTCGAGCAAGCCATTGTTTCCTTTAAAAAAAACTCCCCATCAAGGAGAGAAGCAAAAGTCAAGGAAGGAAAGGCAGGCTACAACGTCTACAAAGTGGGGATCACACACAACCAACAGTGAAATGACAGAAACATTGAATGCAGGTTTGGTGTATAATATTTCATCTATTGTACTTACTCCAGCACAGCTAACTCTACTGAATAAAGCATTATCCTTTATTCCAGCAAAAAAGCTGAACCAGTAGAGTTGCTTAAAGATTTGAGACTTTTAGGCAGATCACTGACACTCAAAAGTGTTTTTAAAGGTGACCCTCAGGTCAATGTAACTGATTTAAAAAAAACCCAGTAACTTTATTCCTCGACCTCACCCCATGGTAGAAGCATGTATTTCTCTTTGTGAGAAACAGTTTAGGGATTTGTTTGACATTCACTCTAAACCTGTTTTTTCAAAATGTCACCAGAAGATTCTACTGCTGTACTTGAGTTAAAGAATATGCACTCAATAGAGGTTAGGCCTGCAGACAAAGGTGGCAGTATTGTGGTACTAGACAGAGATTTGTATTTGAAACATATGAGAAAATTATTATATGATGAAGCGACATATTTAAATGTTTCCAAATCTACTGTTACAGGAATTATGGAAAACGTTTCTTTTATGTTGTTTGACTTACTCATGACAGGTTTCATTTATGAGAGTTTGTTTAATTATTTTAATGTTGAACACCCCGTCATTCCTATGATATTCTGGCTTCCTAAAATGCATAAGAATGAGAGTGATCACTCATGTCACATATTGTTTCTGGTAAGGGTTGGAGCACATAGCCACTATCACTTTTTGTTGAAAAAAACTTGCATCCACTTTTAGATGAGTGTGACACAGTCCTAAAAAGCACTAAGTCCTTTTTATCAAAATTGTTTGATATAGTATCTAATTTGCCTAAAGATTATTTGTTTGTTTATTACTCTCAACATAGAATAATGTTTTATAGTGATTCCCAATGAGTGGGGAGTAGAGAATGTCAGAGCTTTTTTGAATGACAGGAGATGTTTCACAAATGAGAAAGTGAATTTGCTCTGTACGTTACTTCAGCTTGTACTTGAAAATAATGTTTGTGTGTTTGAAAATGAGTTCTTACAGAAGATAGCTGTGGCTATGGGCACGGCCTGTGCCAATAGCTATGCCAACCTGGTGCTAGTGCAATGGGAGAAATCCTGTCTGTTACATGACAACATTTATTAAGAAAACATAGCCCCTAAACCTGGACCGAAGCACTAAAGGCAGTGGTGTCTCCATATTCATAAAGGATATGCACACCTCCAGACTAGTAGCCCAACATGAAGCATCAGAGATACTTCAGGTACAACTAACACTGGGTAAAACTGCAATCCAGGTTGTAGCCTGCTATAGATCCCCCATCATGTCCCAAGACTCCCACTTGACATTCCTAAATGCAATGGAACATATTAGGGTACAACCCAATACCCTTATACTGGGAGACTTTAACTACCCCTCCATTAACTGGGAAAATTACTCATGTACCAACATACTTGCTCAACGTTTTCTGGAATTCATTAATTCCAACACCCTGGACCAACTCATTCTTACCCCCACCTGGGGTCGAAACATCCGGGACCTGGTCATTACTAAGATGGGTGACCATTGCTCTACACCAGTAATCAACTCCTCCTTGGTCAGATCTGACCACAAACTAATCACCATGGATATCCACATCCCACCCTCACCCTCTTAAAGGAAACTACCGAAAAAACTTCTCCAAAGCCAATTTTGGGCTTCTAAAAACAGAGGTGGCTCTCTTCACAACACCCATGCAAATGGAAAAAAGGTGCATGGCTGCTGAATCATACACCAATGCACTGTATGAGTACATACACAAGTGCATGGAATGGGCCATACAAAACAGAACCAAGTAGCTCTCCTCCAAAAAAGGAAGCCAATCTGGTGGTCCCCCACCATAAACAAACTCTACAACAGAAGGAAAAAACTGTTACAGAAAAGGGTGAAGTCTCAAGATTGGAAAAACTCCTTTGTTAGCCTCAGCAAAAAACTGAGATCCATCATCAAATCCTCAAAAGCTAGCTATGAAAACAAAATTGCTGCAGATTCTAAAGACAACCACACCACAAGGCATTCTATAGTTATGTCAAGAATCTATATGGCAATACTCAGATCTGCTCTGAGTTACAGCACAATGGCAATACATATACAGAACCAACTGATATTGCCAACATATTGGCCTGCAGGTTCAGTGTGAACTTTACCCCCCTTTGACCCCCTAAAGCGCCTATCACAAAACCTGGGAAATGCCAAGTCCCTATTATCATGACTACACAGGTAAAAACCACACTGTCCAAAGTCAAGAATACAGCTTCCATGGGACCTGATAATATCCCTGGCTGTGTTCTACATGAATTACAAAGTGAACTAGCACCACACCTGAGTACCCTGTTTAATCACAGCCTCACTTCAGGCTTTGTTCCTACTGAATGGCACACTGCTATGTTCATCCCACTCCACAACGGGGGAGCAACTACAGACCTTGGGAAGTACTGCTCCATTAGCCTGATGAGTCTGATATGTAAGGCTATGGAGCATTTCATCATGGATCTTATAAATAAGGACATAGGGAATCTCCAAATTCTGGACCCCATGCAGTCCGGGTATGTGAAAGGTAGATCATGCCTACTCAACATGATAGACTTCTTCGAGTCTTTCACCAGAGGTGTGGATGAGGGCAAGGTAGTTCACATAGCCTACCTAGATCTTGTTAAGGCTTTCAACACCATCCCTCACTCAGGAATCATAGATAGACTCAGTAAACTAGGCATAAACCCCTATGTCATAAGATGGATTGCCAACTGGCTCACTGATAGAACCCACACTGTGAAAGTAGCGGACTCCAAATCTGACTACCGACCAGTTACATGTGGTGTCCCATGGGGACTGGTCCTAGGTCCTCTCCTGTTTGGCATCTACTTCTCTGAAGTTCAAGCTAACACAAAGGGACTCTGGCTGACCAAGTTCACAGATGATTGCAAACTGGGAGCCATTATTGATTCTCCAGCTGATGTAGACATTGTACAAAAAGGCCTCACTGACACCAATGACTGGTGCCAGAACCATGGCCTTAAGCTTAATGCCAAAAAGTGCATTGTCATTCCCTTTGGGAAAAGTTCGGTGTCCATGAACTACCACATAGGTGGTAGTCCACTAAACACCGAAGGTGTGATAAGAGACCTGGAGACACTGGTTGACAGCAACCTCTCCTTTGATAACCACCTTGCCAGTGTTGTCAGAAAAACCTTCTATGTGGCACATCTTATTACAAAAGGTTTCTCATCCAGGAAGAAAAAGATCATAATCCCTCTCTACTCGGCCCTCATTAGACCTATTACAGAATACAGTGCCCCATTTGGTATGTACCTCACTAGACGCCTACAACAACTGGAAAGGCCACAAAAATACCTCACTAAGAGGATCTTAGGCCTTAGACACATGCCCTAAGGACAGACTCAAAAAAACTCCAGCTATACTCTGTCTCTTATCGCCTACTTAGAGGCGATCTCTGCTTGACCTACAAAGCCATGTCTGACCCAGAGCTGCTAGATATGCTATACCTACAGAAATCCCAATCCCTTCGTGCCACATGCTCCAGGGACCTAAACCTCATTACAACAATAAACAAAACATGCTAGAGGGACAGGTTCCTAACCCAGGTACTTCCCATACTCTGGAACAGACTTCCCATTCATATCAAGCATAGCACTTCATTGGCCCTCTTTAAGAGAAATCTTGACGAGTGGATGGGCAATAGGAAGTTCACCCCTGGGATCACTTCAGTGGCCTTGCTTGACATGGGCACTGAGAACCACCTTTGGGTGACATGATGCCAGGGAATCTTCTTGGGCTAAGCTTATATAGGAAGAAATCTCCGTTCCACCAGTTAGAGCCAAATCCTTTAATAAAATCCAGAGCAACAAATCCAAATCAACAATGAGCGCTTTCGTCTGCTACTAGGCAAACTTCATCAGATAAAATCCCACTGGTACAAAAAGCTTTTTATATATATAGGTGTATACCCACGCCCAGAAACATTTCCCTTCAATAATTCAATAAAACCATTAAACATTAAAAAATCAATTACAAATAATTGAAAATGTTTGAAAATACTTAAATCGCTGTTTAGTTAAAGCTCCACAAGATTGTTCCTTTTATAAATGTTCACATAAAACACAATCAAATATTACAGATTAATAAAAAATATAAAATATAAAATATAAAAATAAAAAATAATATAATTAAACAATTAAACAATTAAATTAAACAAATAAAACAATTATATTATTTTTTATTTTTTATATTTTATATTTTTTATTAATCTGTAATATTTGATTGTGTTTTATGTGAACATTTATAAAAGGAACAATCTTGTGGAGCTTTAACTAAACAGTGATTTAAGTATTTTCAAACATTTTCAATTATTTTTAATTGATTTTTTATTGTTTAATGGTTTTATTGAATTATTGAAGGGAAATGTTTCTCGGCGTGGGTATACACCTATATATATAAAAAGCTTTTTGTACCAGTGGGATTTTATCTGATGAAGTTTGCCTAGTAGCAGACGAAAGCACTCATTGTTGATTTGGATTTGTTGCTCTGGATTTTATTAAAGGATTTGGCTCTAACTGGTGGAACGGAGATTTCTTTCTATAGTTTTCTGGACTTTTTTTTGGTTATCTAAGCTTATATAGGCTCCAGGGCCATTAGCCTAGTACACACCTATGAACCTATGGCATGTCTGTTTCATGAATGAAATGTTTTTGCTTTGGCTTGGCTCATCAGAATGGCTAAATGAATTTATCAGCTACTTGCATGGCACCACTGGTTTCTTAAGATTTACGTGTAAATATTCTGCTGTAGAAATGTAGTTCTTAGATGTTAAGATCAACAAAGGAGACTTTAATAGTATGTATATTAGTGTCTACAAAACACCCACCAGGAAGAACAATTTCTGGTATGTAAATAGAATGCATCCCAAGCATGTCACCCGAAAAAATTTAAAAGGGCCTATTTATATAGTAATAAGATTGCACAATGATAACATTCAGTTGGGTTTAGCACTTGGCTCTTTTTTTAGACAGAGGTTACAAAGAGGCAGCTATTGATTCTCAGGTTAATGCTGCACGGGAAGAAATGGAAGGGAAATGGAGAGCCTATTTTAGCAACTGTACTCTGATGCTTCACAAGCAACAGTAGCTGTAAGAGATACTTTTAGAGTTTCTCTGCCTTACTCTAGTGACATCAATAAATACTGTGAGGTCATTAAACAGAATTGGAATATTCCACACACAACAGATGCATTGAAAGAGACTATAGACAGCACACCACATTTTGCTTTTCAAAGCAATAAGTCCTTGAAGAAACATTTGTGCTATAAATCACAACTCTGTATCAAAGGGCCTCAGTCTACCAGGTATGGGACTTTTTCTTGAAGATCATGTTCAGCCTGTAAGTATATACTTACAGGCTCAACCTACATACATCCTCATGTCACGTTTAAAATCAAACTTGATTTTTATGCTGACTGCAGAACTCCAAATATTGTTTACTTTGCAAGTTGCTAGGTCTGCCATGCCTTCTACATAGGCAAAACTAACAGACCCCTGAAGGACAGGATTCTCAAACAATATAGGGTCATTAGGAATCAGAAAGACAAAAATGCCTTAGCACAGCACATTGGTTTACATGGCTCAGAACACACTTTTAAGTTCTTTGTACTCCAGGTGTTGGATGTTAGTATTAGAAGGGGTGATACATCTAATAAAATACTAAGGGCTGAACAGAAATGGATCTTGCTCTTGAATGCAGAGAAATTGCCTGGTGTTTCTAGCCTTAAACCTTTATTGAAAGCATGCCCACTTAAACATTAATGATGTTTTTAAACTTAATTTTTATCTGTTTTGTTTCTCTTGCATTTATAACAATTGTTGCACTGTTTGTGTGTATGTGCCTTTTAATTATTTCATCAGATTTGCAAATGATAGTTGATTGGTTTTGCTTTCTTTTTAAACTCTTGTCTTTCTATCTGTTTATTAGTCTGAAAACGCAATAGTATTATCGTGAAAGCACTCACTTTTTATTACTTTCTATTTTATTTAAAAAATAGAGGTTTTTGCCTAGCCGTGCTTTTTCAGTACTTGTTTTTATTTCAAGTCAATGTTCTAGGTAAGTCTGCTCTAACAGAGGGAACAAAAGTGAGATATCTTGCCAAAATCTCAACAACGTCATTCAGAACTTCAAACAAATAAATGTTATATATCTTAAAGTCACCTTCTTTATTGGACAAAATCACAGGTCCTTCTGAAACTTGTGCAACATCTCAGGCTAGGGCTATCTCCTGTGCCATTTCTGTCTCTTCTGCTGCTGTACACGATCCTGTGTATACTGTGGTTGGGACTGTCTCCTCCCTTGGCCTCTATGAAAATCCTGTTGGCTTTTTGTTTTATTAGAAGGCCCGAATCCACCATTTGCAGTGTTATGTTGCTGGAAATCTTTGATCTGTTCACTGCATCTGATGGATGTTGTCATCATGCTCATCTCCACCTACAGGAACATCCCATTTGATGTCATTAAACTGGGCGGAGTTACCATTGCTGGATGCCATGGTAATGCTTGCACTACCATTCTGTTTTGCTTGGAGATCAGGTGGTTCAGGATAAGCCAAACCATTATCATAATCTCACTTATCCAAACCCAATTTCTTCTTTTTTATCTCCAAACCTCTAGAGATGTTAGATTCAATGCTGGAAAAAATATGACTGTAATCGTGTTTATAATGCTCAAAATCATTGGCAACTTTGATGTCCCTTTCAATAATTTCCAATTCTAGTTTTTCTTCCATCTCCAAATTATGTTTGATTAAAAGTTCAAGAAAGTCCAGCCCCTGTTTATCAAACAGGTGTATTAAGTCATGGTGGAATAATGAAATTTTAATTAACCCTGTAGGGTAATGCCACTGACGTAACCCTTTTGGGACTAGCTTTCTTTGTATGCATTCACAAAAATACATGACCTCTAACTGCAGTTTTTTTGTATATAAGCATTTTATGATCAAATATTTTCAAGTTGGAAACTAAAGTCCTTTGGCTGTTGTCATTCTTATTATTTTGTGAGATCCCCACAAGGTCAAACACTCCAGAGCAGGCTGGTTCTTTACGATAATCCATTACTGCTGGGTAGTTCCACTAAAAAAGGGTCCTTTGAATGAAACTAGACCCTTCCCCAGCAGTATTTCTAAAGGGCATACTATTTCCTTGATTAATGTCCAGTGTCCCATTGAGATACCCACTCAATGGTGCCATGGAAATAGAGGCATAAATAACATTGGATTTAGTCATACCTGGAGCTTCCCAGAACCATTATTCTTATTGTTCAGTTCCGAAATTCTTCTTAACAGGACATCAACTCTTTCAGTTAACTGCTGGATAAGAGCAGTGAGGTTGCCAATGGTATTCACCTCTGTAGCTGCCTCTCCTGCTGTAGTCATATTCCCTTCTTATGAAAAAAGAGATTGGGAATTAAGGACACTCCCATGAGCCATCTTCAAACAAACACAAAAAGCACTGAGTAAAAACAACAAAACTTCGAAAGTCTAAAAAAGATGGCACACCAGATAGTCCTTTGTCCAATGGGTTTATTGTAAGTGCTTTCATCCACAATATAAAAATGTACTTCATCAGACAAACTCTAACAAATTAACACACTCTTAAATAGGCTCATCAATTAGTGACAATTACATCATATATGGGGAAATGGGACTTGATGCAGAAAATGTGAATTGAAATGCTATACTATAGGGTTGGATTCTCACCTTTGGAAAGGAAAGTGCTTTCTGTAAATGTGAATATTACTAACACTATAGTAACAAGAGTAGAAATTTTGGAGTGGTGTAATACATGTGATGTAAATGTAATTATATTAGCATACACAAGATTTTTAAGAAATGAAGAAAGGTTACAAACAGAAAAAACTATGGGGAGGAAAGATAATCTGAAATACTGGAAATGAGAGATGTTGTGGAATAACTGTAGTGTGTAGAAATACAGTAAAGATATTACATGTAACTTCAGCAAAAATGGGAAGATTAACTATTGTAGATTTAAAATGGAAAGAAGTATATAGAATTATAACATTATATGGCTATACTAACTCTAATAAAGGTAAAGGTATTTCATCAAATTTTAGACTATGTGCTGATAAACATGAATATTATATTAAAATGTGATTTAAAAGGCAAATATAAAAAGAAAGAAAATGATATAAGAAAATGTTAGAAGTTATAAGATGTGGTAAGTTAAAAGTTTGGGACAAACACTCATGGACTTACAAAAGGGGTATGTATAGAAATGAAATAGATTATTTTATAGTATCAGAATATTTAGTTATAGCAGAAGGGGAGGTAGTTGAAATAGGGTTTTCTGACCATCTTGCAATATGGCAAGAAATAGAAATGAAGGACTATATAAAATAGGCAAAGGAATAAAAAGGATAAATGAGAATGCACAGAATTAAGAGGGGAAAAATTAGTAATATGGTTATGGAAAGATCATATTAATCTGAGAACATTTTATAAAAATAGGTCTAACTGGTGGTTGATATTTAAGGAAAAATATAAAAAAAATGTTTCTTATAGTGGCAATATGCCGTGGGAAAAATAGAGAAATAAAAATATAAAAGAATACATAATGATGCTTTGGAAGCTTTAGAACAGAATGATGGAAAGTACTTTGACAAGGAAAAGGAATTTTATATGTAATAAATCAAGAAAAAATATAAGAATTGGTATACAAGCAAATATATATTTTTATACATTCAAATAAGTATTTGGATCGTGGCTACATCCTTGGGGAATTCTGTGCTGATTATTGCTACATTTGTTGGACCCTTTGGATATTGTTGGTGTCAGATATATTTTTATAAGGAAAAAGAGAAGTAGTGTCTACACTGATACTAATAGTTTGTATTCTGCAGGCTCATTTTTGCTGCCACTTTGCTAGCTTCAAGTGCTGCCTGCTGCATTCTCCCTTGCTGTTCTTAGGCTCACTCCGCTCCCCTACCCTACCCCCATTCCCACCCACCTCAGGATTGATTTCCTTTATTCCTAGACAGGCTCCTCCCCTTCTCCCTAACCTCTAATCAGCACTCCACCTACACTTTACAACCTTGCTTCATCCATTATCCACACTTATCACCATTGCTCCTCCCAATCTCAGTTGCTTTCCTTACCCTTCTGCACTTAACTTCTATCTGCAGAATGCACCACAATTTTAAACCTTTACCTATCACCTCAACCATAAGTCTACCTACACCCAGCTATCACTTAATTCGCCCAGGGCTTATTGCATTATACAACCACTCTGCTATCAGATTTAAACTAGCAACTGAAGCAAATACTAAACTTAGCCTAACACCTCTATACAAACATCTCATACTTAAAAGAAACTAATAACCACAAACCTACCTCTCAATAAAGCAAAACTTCCCCTATGCGAGGACATCCACCCCAACCCTGGACCAACCCTAAATCCCACAGGCAACAAACCAATAAATCTTTCACCATAGCAACCATTAACCTGAAAAGTATCAGGAATAAAATTCCAGACTTCCATGCCTGGATTTCAAACAGCAGAACAGCTATAATAGCAACCACAGAAACCTGTCTTAAACCATATATAAAAAAACTCAGAATTTCTACCACCTGGCTACTTCTGCTTAAAATATATCTGACCCTGTAAAAAAGGTGGAGGTGTTGCATTAATTTACCCAAGTAATTTCACATTAATACCATATACAAACCCCACCCTACAATTTGCATCTGCCGAAATTGTTATAGCTTTCCTACATCTGAATACCCGCAAAAAGCGCTGCATCATTGGACTCTATATCCCACCAGGCAATAATATACCTATCCTAGAACAAATCTTTGCCTGGACTTCAAAAACATTTACCAGTGAGGTAATTATCCTTGGAGATGTCAACATAGATTGGACAGAAGTCACAAAAAAAAATCAACCCTCAATAAATATACAGTAAATCTACTCAATTCTACCCAGCTTATAAATGAAGTAATTAGACACAACAATACAACAACTAGAGGTTCCATCATAGACTGGATACTAGTCTCACACCCAAACAAAGTAACTTCAGCAGGGACTCTACCTCAAAGCACGTGATCATCTCTCAGCATACATAATATGTAAATCCACCCTAGCCCCCAGCCAACACCAGTACGGGTTAACTAAAAATATCTCTAATTTTGACCAAACAACTCTAAATGACACCCTGGCACAAGTAAACTTGAGCATTCTCAAAGTCCTCCCACTAGATGGAGCTGTTGAATTCTTTAATTCAACCTTCTTAGATATCCTAAACAATCTAGCCCCCCCCCCCCACGGCAAAAAAAGAATTAAAAACAACAATGCTACCTGGCTTACTCATCCCACATAACTGATGTATAAAAAAAAACAAAGGTTGGAAGCTTTTGCAAGAAACAAAGACCCCTAATACCTCCTAAAATTCAAAGAACTTTATAATCAAGCAAAATGTGCAGCAGTAAAAGACAAAAATAATCTCCATCTAACCAAAAATGCCATAAACAAAACCCTAAGAAATTCTGGAATACAAGCTCAACCCTACCTAACCAGGATCCAGTAACAACCCCTATCCTGACCCAGATGGCTCCCCCACAGAAATTGCCACAATATTCAACTCACATTTTATAGACTGCATTGCTAAATTTACAGGAAACTTTCCTCAAATAAATATCACAGCACACTCACCAAATACAAACTCCATGCCAAACTTTACCTTCTCTCCATCCCTACCTCAACTATCTTAAAACTACTCCTTAAGCTCAATCCATGTAATAATGCCCCTGATAACCTACCCCCAACATTCCTATAGATGACAGCAAAGTCTATAGCTTATCCAGTTAGCATACTTATCAATAGATCTATCCAAGAATAGCAAGTACCCACTATCTGGAAAAAATATTATATTCTTCCACTACATAAAGGTGGCCAAAACATAGATTTCACCAATTTCTGACCCATAGCAATCCTTCCCCCATCTATCCAAAATTCTAGAAAAATGTGTCCACAATCAACTCCTGAAGCACCTCCTAGACAATGAAATATTGTCTCCCACCCAACATGGTTTCAGACAAGTATGATACATTTTGGGGTAGGGTAAAAAGAGAAAAAGAGTGAATAAATTAAGAAATAAAATGTGATCAAGAAAAAATATTTTTGTGGAAAATAAACATTGATGATGTAGAAAAAGATAGAAAAGTATGGTAAAGATTAAAATTTAGCATGGCTGTAAAATAAATTATGAATAAGTGTAAACAGAATTGTATATTTATATAGTTGTACATACATGTACATATTTTGTAAATAATAGTTATTTCTGTATATAAGTAAAGGATCCCTACTTTTCTCAATAAGTACCATGGGATTGTTTCCATGCACCTGAGCTATGACCAGCTCATGCAGACGGGCCATCAGTTTAACATCTCATCCAAAGGTCAGCACACTCAGGATGGCAGCACCCTTCTTATGCTGCACTGCAGTGTCAGCTATTGATCTACCTGGTATAGGGCTAGAACTCACAGCCTTCTAAATCAAAGGTGAGTGTGCTAAGTGTTATGCTACTGACTCTGTCTGCTGCTTTTGTATATTCAGCTCTTGTAGAGATCGAAAGAAACAGGGAGATGCATATCAGCAGAACAAATCACCTAAGAAAGTTCAGGACTAAGCATGGCTGTTGTAGTGAAAACTGCTTCTGCTTGCATAATAAGGGTCGTACCCATTAAAATTAATTGTATATAACTAGTATACAGCAGTACCATGCCTAACAGTACTGGCATACTCTACTGGAAGTAATATGACATAGGCATCTGCATGCCACCCCTCTGCATAGGTGGAGAAGCAGTTCTTAATGCTAAGGCTGTGTGGTCTGATATTATTAGGATGGCTGTGGGTTCAATTCCCTTCCCACAAAAATGTATGCTTTTGTTATGACAGAGTTTATATATGTAACCTCAGTAACATCAGTATATCAGCACTAAAGTAACTGTATTTCGTACTTGGATGGGTGCTTCACGATATACAGAATATTTATCTGTCCCTCATCTGTCACCTGTGCTTGACATTTTTAGAGGTTGATTAGCAAGTTTTCATGCATGTGTACAGTTGGGTTATTGACAAAACTAGACTAGCAAAAACACAGATGCGCTGCCCTGATAAATAGCTCTTGCAGTTATTATGCTCTCATGTCAGACTGCAGCTGACAATGCATTTGGCTTAGGTCACCACACCACATATATAATACCAAGACAAATAAGTTGATGGCATATGTATGTAAATCCTACAATTAAAACTAATGAACTCAAACGTTTTGTTTTACTGTATGAGTAACAACATAGTTACGAATGTAATTTCATTATTTCTGTACACCCACATAATTCCCTAGCTACCATGTCGTGAGGTACGCTGCTATCCTGCCTCCATACTGCTCATTACTAGTTTGCTCACCTTGTGTTACTCCCCCCTTTCATTTTTTCCTTTACTCCAATTTGCAGCCCATAAATCTGTCACAAATAGATGAAAACATCCCACACATGCCCATAAAGAGTTTATAATTCAAGAGAATCTTCCTGTGGTCATATATTGCATCACAGTTTACAGGGAGCAATGTTGCCGGTCATATATGACCACTGTAAAATGACATGTCCTATCCTATGGCTGAAATGAAGAACAATCCTTGACATGCACAATCTTACCATTCATAACCCAGATAAGCTGAGCACACATGTCCCAGTGATGTGTACATTGTCAATACACTAAGTGGAGGGTTTTGATCCCCAGATGGTTGCATATTATTTCATAAGGGTTATATTTCAGACTTCAACACTGTTCTAACATTCTCTTAAAATATGTCCTTTGACAGCTTCACTATAAGTTTTTCTGTGGTTTCACTTGCTAATGTACTGATCTAGAGTTTATCTATTCATCTGTGATACAACCCTTGTCGTGACGTAATCACTTGCAATATGAAATAAAGTAAACATAATGCATGTAGGGAACAGCTCCACAGCTATGTGTTCATTATCAGTACATTCAATGGAGTGTTTTAATCAACTTATGCTTGTATATTGTTTTACACTGTGAATTTTTCACTTGTCAGCACTGTTCTAACACTCTCCTGAAATGTATTTTTCAGAAGGCTTTCCTAGGATATTTCAGTAGCAAAGGCATAAGTTCAGTTCCATTCTGATGCAATGTGTTCTTTCTTGTTGCAATAGGTTGCTTCCCCTGAAATGTGTTTGTCAGTTAAGAATAAATGCTAGTTCACTATCTGGAATTAATGGTAATATTTTGTTTAACATTACACTAAAACTGAAAAAATTAAAAGTGCCTAAACAATAACCAAATATATATGTATATATATATATATATATATGCATATGCATATATGTATATGTATGGATCTAGGACTCTTGAATGAAAATTCAACAGTCCGAATCCACTATCACCAAACACACTTTACCGAAAAAGCACTTTCGTTAAAGAGTTAAACAAAAAATAAACATTACATTTATGTTTTTGCAGGGAGGCAAGCCCCCTGCAGCCCCCCCACACCCCCCTACATTTATAATCTCACTCTGAGGTTGCAGTACAGTGGGGAAAAGGGGATTTTCCCTTATCCCCACTGTAGTGCGATCTCCACAACAGGCATATTTACGAGAAAGTGCTTCTTCAGTGAAAAGCACTTTCGCATAAGTATGCCCGGCCATTTCACATTCGGTGAAATGGCCGGTTGAGCATTAGTCCTGGACCCAATGCTTGACTGGCTGTTTCACCAAATGTGAAACGGCCAAGCATACTTACGCGAAAGTGCTTTTCACTGAAGAAGCACTTTCGCCGCGTAAGTATGCCTGTTGTGGAGATCACACTGCAGTGGGGATAAGGGAAAATTCCCTTTTCCCCACTGTAGTGCAACCTTGGAGTAAGAATATAAATGTAGGGGGGGTGCAGGATGCAGGGGGGCTTGCCCTCCTGCAAAAAACGCAAATGTAATGTTTATTTATTTTTTGAACACACTTTAACAAAAGCGCTTTTTCGGCGAGAGCACTTTTGTTAAAGTGTATTCGGTGATAGTGGATTCGGACTGTTGAATTTTCGTTCAACAGTCCTGGATCCATATATATATATATATATATATATATATATATATATATATATATATATATGTATATAGATTCCTATCATATGATAGAAACCTCATTTGACTGAAACTCATTTGACTGAAACCATAAGACTGAAATTTAAAAACACTGAAAAGTCACTTGACTGAAACCTATACGACTGAAACCCATAGTACTGAATTTCCACATACTAAATTGTAAACTGGATCATATAAAACCCCAGTAGGTGGGGGACTATGCCTCATACACACCTCCAATATGAGGGGCTGTGCCCCCCACACACCCTAACTGTATATACTAACTCCAGGATCGCTCTACAGTGGGGAAAAGGGCATATATATTTCACTTACCTTACAGTAGTTTACACGCTGCCACTACTATGCCCTTTTCCCCACTGTAGTGCGATCCTGGAGTTAGTATATATAGTTATGGGGGTGTGGGGGCACAGCCCTCCACATTGGGGGTGTGTGGGGGGGCTTAGCCTCCCTGCTAGTCTGGTTTTATATGGTCCAGTTTACAATTTACTATGTTGAAATTCAGTCTTATGGGTTTCAGTCAAGTGACTTTTCAGTATTTTGAAATTTCAGTCTTATGGTCTCAAGTTAAATGAGGTTTCTAACATATGATCAGGATCCATATATATACATATTATATATATATATATATATATATATATATATATATATATATATATATATATATGTGTGTGTGTGTGTGTGTGTGTGTGTGTGTATGTAATGGATCTGTGATGTTTGTTTTAGTGTGTATTAAATAGTTTTAATTAATATTTATGAGATTAGTGTTATTTTAATCTGTTAATTGGCCATACGATTATTTTTTAACATAAAGGCTATAGTAGCACACTTAGTTCTAATGAAGTCTTAACACTTTGGAGGTGAAAGAGCTGAGCTAGTTGTATGAATAAGTCTTGATGTGATTTAGAAATCATCTTTCTTTACAGATATAAAACTATATGCAGAAATAGTGTCAGTGTGTGTGTTTGAAAAGGAACTCCAGACTTAGGATAACCAAGGCCAAACAAAATAACAATGTGCAACAGATAGGGAAGAGTTATCACCCTGCAGAAAGACAGAGCTGGTTTTGCCAGGGAGAGCACAGGGTCACCACCTACCCTGACTAGAAGTCTATGCTTCAAAGTTTTTTTACTTATCATGGTGTGGCTCTCTGCCTAGGTCATACAGATTAGCATGTTACTTAGGGCTCAATTTATTACTGGTTTTGAATCAATCCATTTGCGTTATAAGCAAACTTGGTTAGCATCATGCAGATGTCTCCACAATGTCCTGCACCAGCCTGAGCCTCTGTGACCAAGTTTTGTGCACACGTGGAGAAGCTGTTAATTATAGGAATGAGGGAACTGCCATGTTATCTTCAACCATCTGAAGGAGTCACTGTCGAGTATCTATTCTCAGCAGCAAATGGAGGGATATAGGACTGACATGTTTCAAACCTTAAAGTGCCATTGGAAGTAAAAAAAAATCACTGCCTATATGTTATCATCCTGTTATCCATCCCACAAATCAGATTTCTTCCAGTGCATGCCATTGTGGGGAGAATGGGACATGTGAAACATTGTCGGTGCCAAGTCTTTGTCATTTTTCCTAAGATTTTTGAAGGTGAGACAAGTATAGATGGAAAAGGTGAGGGTAGTGCTACCTAGAGTACAGAGGAGGTATGAAGAGTTGTTCAATATTTTCTTGGACATCCTCCATAAGCATTACAGTTGGAGGCTTCTGCAGAAGGGCTTTACCAGGTCAAAGTATGTGGCTGATTACTGGAATAGTTTGGCCAGAGCTGTCACCCACGCTACTGGTGTCCCACATGTGGGGTAACAGTGCTGCTACCACTACTGGGACTTAAGTGAACACATACCTGACCTCCTTAGCCAAAAGGAGTCTGAGGTTAGGCTGTACTTATTATCTCAGTACTGTAAGTATGCCACCAATAATCTGTCAATGGATGCCACCATCCAGTATCAATGAAAGCCACCAACCAGTATCAATAGATGCCACCATCCAGTATCATATAATGCCTTGTTTAAGTGTGTAACCTATGCAGACAGTGAAAGGAATATGGAGATACACACGAATAGAATAGAGCATGTTGTCCCACTCCACAAAGGGGGGGGCCACCACTGATCCCGGGAACTATCGACCTATTAGTCTGACGAGCCTGGTCTGCAAGGCTATGGAACATATCATCATGGAACTCATAAACAAAGACATTGGTAATCTCCAAACTCTGGACACCACCCAGTTCGGGTTTGTAAAAAGCAGATCATGCCTCCTGAACCTGATCAACTTCTTTGAAGCAGTCACCAAAGCCGTAGATGAAGGTAAGGTGGTTCACACAGCCTATCTTGACCTCACCAAGGCTTTCGACACCATCCCCCATTCTGGAATTATAGCTAAACTCAATAAACTAGGTGCAAATCCCTACATCACAAGATGGGTTGCCAACTGGCTCACTTGACAGATCCCACAATGTAAAAGTTGCAGACTCCAAATCTGACCTCAAAGCAGTGACAAGTGGAGTGCCACAGGGTTCCGTCCTGGGACCTCTCTTGTTTGGTATCTACTTCTCTGAAGTACAGGCTAACACAGAAGGCCTCTGGCTAATGAAGTTCACAGATGACTGCAAACTAGAAGCCATAGTCAAGTCCTCAAATGAAGTGGACATCCTACAGAAGGGCCTCGATGAGACAGGTGCCTGGTGTCAGAGCCATGGCCTCAAGCTCAATGCCAACAATGCAGTGTCATCCCCTTTGGTAAAAACTCTGTACCCATGAACTACCACATAGGCAGCAATCTACCTAACACCGAATGTGTGATAAGAGACCTTGGGACCCAGGTGGACAGTAGTCTCTCCTTTGATAGTCACATCACCACAGTAGTCAGGAAGTCCTTCTACGTGATACACCTCATCATAAAAGGGTTCTCATCCAGGAAAAAAGAGGTCATTGTTCCCCTCTACTTGACACTCATTAGACCCATTATAGAGTAAAATGCCCCTTTTGGAATGTACCTCACAAGACATCTGCAGCAGCTGGAAAGGCCACAGAAGTACCTCACAAAGCGGATTACTGGCCCCAAACAAATGTCCTACACTGACCGCCTCAAAAAACTCCAGCTTTACTCCATAGCTTATCACCTACTCTGAGGTGATCTCTGCCTGACATATAAAGCTATGTCAAACCCAGAGCTGTTGGACATGCTACACCTAAAGAAATACCAATCCCTCTGAGCTACACTGTCTAGGGACCTAAACCTTGTCACCACAATAAACAGGACATGCTGGAGGGATAGATTCCTGTCTCAGAGACTTCCTATACTCTGAAACAGGCTACCCATCAATGTCAAGTAAAGTTCTTCATTAGCACTCTTCAAGAAAAATCTTGATGAGAGGATGGGAAATAGGAAATACACCCCAGGGATCACTTCTGTGTGTTTGCTCAACAGTGGCACAAGAAAATAACTTTCTTGGGTGGCGTAAGCCAGGGAATCTTGTTGGCTAGGCTTACATAGGTCCTTGGGCCGATAGCCTAGTACCTACCTATGAACCTCTGAACTTATGTAAGAGAATGCCAGGGTGAGTATACCTGCTGTTGTGAAAGATGTGTCTGTTTGCATAGTAAAAGGTGTAGTCATTAAAAATAAGTCTGTACAACTTGTATACAGCAGTACCGAATCTGTTAGTACTGCCATACAGTGCATGAACCGAATCTGTTAGTGCTGCCATACAGTGCATGAACCGAATCTGTTAGTACTGCCATACAGTGCATGAACTGAATCTGTTAGTACTGCCATACAGTGCATGAACCGAATCTGTTAGTACTGCCATACAGTGCATGAACCGAATCTGTTAGTACTGCCATACAGTGCATGAACCAAATCTGTTAGTACTGCCATACAGTGCATGAACCGAATCTGTTAGTACTGCCATACAGTGCATGAACCGAATCTGTTAGTACTGCCATACAGTGCATGAACCGAATCTGTTAGTACTGCCATACAGTGCATGAACCGAATCTGTTAGTACTGCCATACAGTGCATGAACCGAATCTGTTAGTACTGCCATACAGTGCATGAACTGAATCTGTTAGTACTGCCATACAGTGCATGAAGTATTACGACTGTTTAGTGTCAGAAGTGTGCTTCTTCGTGCCTCTCTCTGTGTAAGGTTTATTATATGTGGCTCATCACTCTGTGTAAGGTTTATTATATGTGGCTCATCCCTCTATGTAAGGTTTATTATATGTGGCTCATCCCTCTATGTAAGGTTTATTATATGTGGCTCATCACTCTGTGTAAGGTTTATTATATGTGGCTCATCACTCTGTGTAAGGTTTATTATATGTGGCTCATCACTCTGTGTAAGGTTTATTATATGTGGCTTATCCCTCTGTGTAAGGTTTATTATATGTGGCTCATCACTCTGTGTAAGGTTTATTATATGTGGCTCATCACTCTGTGTAAGGTTTATTATATGTGGCTCATCACTCTGTGTAAGGTTTATTATATGTGGCTCATCACTCTGTGTAAGGTTTATTATATGTGGCTCATCACTCTGTGTAATGTTTATTATATGTGGCTTATCCCTCTGTGTAAGGTTTATTATATGTGGCTCATCACTCTGTGTAAGGTTTATTATATGTGGCTCATCACTCTGTGTAAGGTTTATTATATGTGGCTCATCACTCTGTGTAAGGTTTATTATATGTGACTTATCCTTCTATGTAAGGTTTATTATATGTGGCTCATCCCTCTATGTAAGGTTTATTATATGTGGCTCATCCTGTTCATTTTATGTGTACCAAGATTATTAGAATAGTTGTGGTGTTCAGTCCACCAATCCATAAAAAGTAGCTTGGTATGGCAGAATATTATTTGTCATCTCTGTAATATCAATGGACCACCATAAGATGCATACATGTAATACCCATAATTAGTGTGTGGCTGAGCATATCACAGTATATAATAGATGTATCAGTCCCTTGCCTATTGGCTGCACTTGAAATATTTATTCTGTGATTAGCATGTGTCTCAGGTATACATAACGTACAGTTGTATTATTGTCAAAATTAGAATAGCATCACTGGCCACACTCACACCATTTGCTATTCACTGGCCACACGCACACCATGTGCTATTCACTGGCCACAAGCACACCATATGCTATTCAGTTAGGATGCTCTTATGTCAGACCTAATGTGAAGTCTTAACATTGTGGACTTAGGCCCCATCCCCCAATGTTATAATCAGTGAAACAGGCTGAATGACATACCTGGGTTAAGTCCCACTATTAAACAATTATTTTGCTTTACTGCAAGAGTAACAACATAGTTATGAATACAATTTTACTGTTTCTATGTCTCTTTTTCCACCTCCTTTGTTGCTATTCTTTCTCTTTCATACATTATTTCTTTTTCACTCCATTTCTGTTACTATTTTATGTAGCATCACTGTGACCTGCACCAATCACACTGGCCTTGAAATGCATGTGTTTTGTTTTCTGATAACTTTGTTATATGTTATTCTGTGGCTTTACTTGCTAATGCAGTAGTATAGAGAATATCAGTTAGAAAGGCAGGAGTTAAAATCCATTGAGGTCTACCCTATATCAGTCTGCAAAACAATCTAGTTTTTGTTCTGTTAACTTGCCATCACTCATGCATATGAGCAAATAGTTGATCTGCGTTACCATGCAAAAGTGAAATCATCAGGCAAACTTAATGTGAATATTATAACTGTGTTCATGCCTCAGTGTACTCATGTAGTGATGTGTACATTGTTAATACACTGGATGGTGGGTTTTACTCCCATGATGGCAATATGTTGCTTTACAATGTTCAGGTTTCAGTCATCAAGAATGTTCTAGCATTCCCTTGGAATGTGTTTTTCAGCAAATTTTCTGATGAGTGCTTCTGTGACATGTCATGGTAATGCACCCATCTAGCGAACATCAGTGGGGAAAGCAGGGATTCAGATGTATTCAGGTATATTTCTTGCTATAATGAGTTCCATTTTTGTGAAATGTGCTATACTGGCATATTCCCTATGAATGATTCTGTGGTGTGGCTGACTAATTATTTGGTTTAGAGAATGAGTGACACAGGCGTGGGTTCAAATACAGTAAGGAGCATTTCTCATTTCTTCTTATTATATGTTGCCTTTTCCTAAAATGAGAAATTCCCATCATCAGTTTGTAAATTATATCAGCAGGATTGATACTTTGTCATTTTATTTCTAAATTTAAGTATGGATTCATCTAGTACTGTTGAGCTACAATATTGAGGGCTTTGGAGTACTCCTCACCGTCCATCCATTTCATTCCATATTTGCTCACCTTCTGTTGTACCCTCTGCTTAGTTACCCATTTGATCTCTGTACAATTCTCCTATTTCCGACATAATATAAAATAAGATTACAAATAGCTAAATGCAACATAGACATGCCCTCAAAGGGCTATAAAAACACTTTTCTGTGCAAATATTTACAGAGAGGATATATAACCAAATAGAAATGGCCCTGCACATCAAATGGCAAAAATGAAGGAATGTCATTGGCATGCATCAGTCACTCAAGTGCCCTAAGCATCACCGAACACACCAATTTATAGTAAAGTACAGCTAATGCCTTTATTGTAAGTCATCCAATGGCTGAGTCTACTCATGCACTTATTTTTACTCTCTCAGTACACTGGTTGGGGGGTTTGAATCCCCTTGGGGTTGTATGCTGTTTTACAGGGTTGCAGTCTGCATGTCTGCTACATTTGCTCAGTATGTGCATTATTTTTACTCTCTCAGTACACTGGTTGGCGGTTTGAATCCCCTTGGGGTCGTATGCTGTTTTGCAGGGTTGCAGTCTGCATGTGTGCTACATTTGCTCAGTATGTGCATTATTTTTACTCTTTCAGTACACTGGTTGGGGGTTTGAATCCCCTTGGGGTTGTATGCTGTTTTACAGGGTTGCAGTCTGCATGTGTGCTACATTTGCTCAATATGTGCATTATTTTTACTCTCTCAGTACACTGGTTGGCGGTTTGAATCCCCTTGGGGTCATATGCTGTTTTACAGGGTTGCAGTCTGTATGCGTGCTACATTTGCTCAGTATGTGCATTTTATGACCACTTTTACTTTGACTGGCCTCATGGCTCCCTTTGCTAGAAAACTGGGGATATTCTGGCATGTGACCTGAAATGATGGGTTGTCTTTCCTGAAGGTATCACATTTTAATTTTTAATGATGTCGTACCTAGCTTTCCTACCTTTTTCATACACACCCCACAACCTACTATATCTGTAAATAAACTCCTATAGTTTCTAAAACTCCTAGCAATAGCAATAGGAATCATCAGATTGTACAAAACTGTTTAGCTCATAATGAATTCATCCTGCATCTTACTAACTGCTCCTTCTAATGTACAATACTGCAGCTTAGTACTATGTACTTTGCATATTCTCTCACATTTTGCAAATTTTCTAAATCTTGTAACTTCTTTCATTATATTGGTATTTTGCATTTTATTTGAATTTTTATATTTTTATATTTTTTGTATTATTTTGGAGCTTTTCTCCCCAGGACTCCATTGAAAATGGGCTCCTCGTGGCCCAATGGAGCATCCTGGCAAATAAACTACAAATAAATAAATAAAAAATGAGTAAAGGTCACTGCTCACTCTCTGATGTTGTCAGGACTGGTGTAGTTTAGTAAATCATGCTTCTTATTGCATGCCACCGGCCCCGTCTAGATTTCATGTTATTCTACATTCATGTCTCCTTCTCTGTTCTGCTTTCCCAATATCCTTTGTTGCTTAACTCTCTCTGCAAGTGTTTATGTTCATCTCTGTGGATTCTGTGGCTTTAAGAGCCTGTACTCTTACCCTGAATCCATTAGTGCTATTTTCCATTTCATTGCTCATTACTGTGGATGTAATTGCTGTACCTTATATGAACACTGTCAACCTGCGTACAAAAACTCATCCCAATGATCAGAGCTGCCCATGCATCCTCAAAGTTATCTCTGGTGCTCATACTTAACTCTGTCCACTAGGTAGTCTAACATGAGGTGGCCAAAGGACTGTTCTGTGGCTGCAATGAGGAGCTTTTCATCATGTCCATTGGCCTGGCCACATCCATATATAGTGCTGGCTTTGCCGAAGGCATGGAATGGACATTTATTAATCCCTGGGATGGTGTTTCTCATTATTCTGTATAGCATTTGCACAGAATTCATAGAAAGTCTGAAATTTCAAAAAATAACCTTAAAAGATTAGAATATGCTTTTTAAAATCAAATATTAAGAGATGCTAAAGTGCTTAATACCATCTGCTTAATATGTAAATATGATCTGGATATGGAAAACTGATATATAGTACAAACCAAGAGAGCATTGTTACTCTCTAAATTTGAAATAACTATTGTGGTTATGCTGGTCAAATGAGAGGCTCATCTTTAACTATAATAAATAAAAAGTATTTTAATATCCACAAAAAGTACACCATCTTCATTTTGGAGACTCTCTTGAAAATTTTTAAACAGATCATTTATCACACCACCTAGAATTGAAATTTTATACAAAACTGAAGGCTGGGGTTGTTGGAAGTGTAAATCCTTAATCAAAGCAGTTTGGAAGCATAAAGTTTAGACAGTAATGTTCTGCTATCTTTATGAGGAAAACACAAACCAACATTTCTTGCAAGCATTGTATTCTGATGAATTCATATCAAGTAAACTTTTAGTATTTGATGTGGGCGACCATGCATCAAAATGGAGATAAAGATGAAACAAAACCTCTTCTTCTTCTATAAATAACAATTTAATAAGATGCACAGGTAAGCGGTTTCACATTAGCTTCTTCAGACCAAATAGCACACACACAGAAACGCCTACATATATATATATATATATATATATATATATATATATATATATATATATATATATATATATATATATATATATATATATATATATATATATATATATATATATATATATATATATATATATATATATACTAAAGGTAATCATGACGTAATTTAATTGTTAACTATATGTTAACCTTAAGCACCATTTAATGACTCAAAAAGCACTTATATATAAAGCATGTTAAAAAATATGAATATATCTAAAATACAACCTTAGCTATATCACATCTTTCTATATACATTTCTAAATATGTGCATATTAATAACCACAAAAACGAAAAAATAATATAATATAAAAGTGAATACTGTATGATAATAAATATACCTATTAATTTAAAATAAATTTATTTTCTATACATATAGATTTTTCATATATGATAAATGTGACAAATGTATATGTAGTGTTAGGTAACCAACGGGCTTTCAAGACAGGTTTGAGAGATGCCCTTTCATTAAGGCCGTGATCCCTGTCTGCTCTAAATCTCAAAATCCATGTCATTTCTCTTTTTCAGTGCTGTTCCTGATGTTTCCTTGTCTAATGATAGGGTTAATAACATCTATAGCCATAAATTTAAATGTATGTTGATTGTCATACATCAGAACATGTTTAGCTAAAGCATTGTTCTGATATTGGATTTTAATGATATACAAATGTTTTCTGATCCTAGTTCGGAAAGACCTATTGATTTTCCCTATATAGAATGAGATACACATGTCACATTATGCTAGGCAAACTATGTTCATTGTATTACAGTCAGCATTTATTCTAAACTTAAAGAACTGTGTCCAGTGTCTGGATGAATAAAGTGGCCTCTGGTGTTAATATAATTGCAATAGCTACAATGTCCACATGGGTTGGTTTTTGAGACATTATTTAAAGTATGTTTATTAGTATTGAAACATAGTCGTTTTTTAAGATTAGGTCTATTTTTGAATCTAAAAGATGGTTTATCCCCCACAATCTCCTTAAAGTCAGCACTACTAGTAAGTATCTTCCAATGATTATTAATAATATTATAAACAGCTTTATTGTCGTTTGTATAATACATTGGTATTTTTATATTTTCACCTTCTTGCCTAACGATTCTGTCATGTTCAATCCTAGTGGAGAAATAAGGTGCAGCTCTATCTTCCCTTAATTCATCCGGATCTAAAAGACTATTGTCAATTTCTGTTGCATTATAACCTCAACTTAATAGTCTGTCTTTAAAGTCAGTTAATGCCTTTTGATAACCTGTATCTGCGGCATTTAGTCGAGATATATGCATGCCTTGTCCCCTTATGATGTTTTTAAAAATGTAATGGGGATGCATGCTTCATCTATGTAATAAATTATTTTTATGACATTGCTTTCTATAAACTCCTGTATTAATATAATTATTCATAACTCTTTCTATATACACATCTAAATATTCAATGTACATATTAGAATAATTATAAGTAAACTTCAGAAAATTAGTCATACTATTCATGTCTCTAACAAATTTTACCAATTCCTCCACTTTCCCATTCCAAAGGAGAAAAACGTCATCTACAAAACGACGATAAAATAAGACATGTCTTTTATAGATATCCTGTTTAAAGAGACAATTTTCTTCCCAATAAGCTAATACCATGCTGGCGTAGCTATTGGCATAAGAAGTGCCCATAGCTACGCCATCACATTGGATATAAAAACTTTGTTCAAAGACGACGATATTGTTTTCTAAAATCACTTCCAGGAAGAGACTTAATAAATCTATATGTTTGTAGTCCAAATCACTAGGTGAAGTTAAATATTGTCTAACTGAGTCTATACCAATAGTATTGGGTATCACTGTAAATAGTGACTGGACATCTAAGGTAACAAATAAAATGTCTGAGTTCAACATTTGTATCTTCATATAATCATGCAAATCTAGCAAGAATTGTTTAGTGTCCTTAAGGACATAAGCATTTTTATCAAGTACTGGTCTCGGGGCTTTTTCTACATAAACCAAAAAAGGTTTGGTACACCAACCTTTCCCTGAGACTATAGGTCTCATTGGTGGATTGAGACTATCTTTATATATTTTTGGGTAAACCTTGTATTGCAGGAATCATAGGAAACTCTATTAGCAGGTATTTACCCAAATCTGAAGAAATACCAAAGCTTTTAATTAAATCAGTAACCAAGTTAAAAAAGTTGATATTTGGTTTCTGCAATTTTGTCACTATCTATATGTCTATAATATTTTTCATCACTCGACCATTTAAACATAGCTTCTTGATATCCTTCATAGTCCATTATAACTATAGGGCCACCTTTGTCTGCTGGTCTGATTGTAATAGTATGGTCATTCCGTAACCTGGATAGTGCTGTCCTATCTTTAACTGTAAGATTACTGTAACTTTTCTGACATTTACTTACTTTGGTGTCACTATAATATTCATGTATTTCCTCCTCTACCAAACTATAAAGCACATCTGTTACTGGATAATTATTCGGTATATAAGTGCTCGGTTTCTTGAAATGAATCTTCTTTTCATTAGACCACGTACCAAATTCATATTGTAATAAGACATTTCTTAAGAACATTTTAATGTCTATCAATACATCTGTCAAGTTATTAGTACTGGTTAGAATAAAACTTAAACCTTTGTTTAAGACATTAATTTCATCAGCACTCAGTACTGTCTTCGAAGTATTCAAAATCAAGTTGTCACTGTTCGTTGCCACATTCTTTTGAAAGTCTGATTGGATTGCCTCTCTGTCCAGTGTTTTCGCTTTGTCCTGCCACGACTGGCAAAGCGATCTCTTTTTGTCCCTTTCTCCGTTGATATAGGAAGGGGAAACTGTGGAAAACCCATAGAGTTCCTGTTAATACTAGGAACTTTAGGCCTAACTATTTGTTGATCAGTTGTTATTGCATTACTAATATTATCATTGTTACTTTGAGAACAGTCATTTGATACAAGCAAAGATGGAGAAGCATGTATATTTAAATTCTCAGTCATTTTATCTAGTAAAACGTTACTAATAGAAATTGCTTCCATCTGTTTGTTACTGAAATCATTGGCAATACTACTAACATTCAAAGCATTATTCACTGTAGTATCAGTGGTCTGGGCAAGAGCCGAAGTAACATTCTGTGTTACATTTACAACGCCCGTTTGTTTGTTATTTCGTGAATGGGCATTGTTGACACTCACATAGTCATTATATCCCGTTTCTCTGTTAATTCTGGGCCAAGTGAAGACATGGCCTTCCCTAAAATCTTTCGTATCTCTATCAATTTTAGTACGCTTTTGTTGTAATAAGTGTCTTTCATATATTAGTATACCATCTAATATAGTGCTCAAAGCCCGGTCTACTATAATAGAAGGGAAACGATTATACAAAACTTCTTGCTGCTTTAAAATGGAATCTTTAAGCTTCTCTTCTTCTGGCTTAAAGAAGTCAATGAGCAAATTAATATAATTAAAGCTCACCTCTAAGTTCAGTTTTTGCCAGCTTGCAAGAAGTTCTGGATACAAGCCCCCATATGTAGGCATCTTCAAAATTCTTAAGCCCCGCGGCACTATTCTTCTGTTGACACACACATCAAAGTGCTGTCGCTGTAACTGAAGCCGTTTGAATTTCATAGAGTCACCCTCCAATTTCTCTACGGCCAGACGCAAGTCTTCTAAATCAATTGAATCTTTTGGTTCCACTGAGTCGTTGTAGTTAGCCTCATACAAAAACAGTGGGTTGTCTTCATTCCGGATACACACCATAAACTTCTGTAGTGGGACTTCGCCTCTCTCTCTTGTGATCTTATTTGTTGGTTGTCCATTCCAACAGACCCGATTGGTCTGTGTATGTCAGCGACTATTTCAATTCTTCTAGCCAGTTCTGGAGGTCTATAATCCAGTTCTACATTAACATTTGTACCAGAGCCATCAGCCATGTCTCCAGAGAGTGTATAAAAAGTCAATAACACGAAAGTAATGAGTGGTACACTCAACGTAGTAAACGCTAAACACCAATAGACAAATAAAATGTAACACAAGTAAATAACTTTTCGGTGTGTGCGACCATGCATCAAACTGGAGATAAACATGAAACAAAACTTCTCCTTCTTCCATAAATAATTTAATAAGGTGCACAGATAAGCGCTTTCACATTAGCTTCTTCAGACCAAATATCACACTTACACAGAAACGCCTATATATATATATATATATATATATATATATATACACACTAAAGGTAATCATGACGTAATTTAATTGTTAACTATATGTTAACCTTAAGCACCATTTAATGAATCAAAAAGCACTTATATATAAAGCATGTTAAAAATATGAACATATCTAAAATACAACCTTAGCTATATCACATCTTTCTATATACATTTCTAAAAATGTGCATATTAATAACCACAAAAACGAAAAAATAATATAATATAAAAGTGAATACTGTATGATAATAAATATACCTGTTCATTTAAAATACATTTACTTTCTACACATATCCCCATTACATTTTTAAAAACATCATAAGGGGACAAGGCATGCGTATATCTCGACTAAATGCCGCAGATACAGGTTATCAAAAGGCATTAACTGACTTTAAAGACAGACTATTAAGTTGAGGTTATAATGCAACAGAAATTGACAATAGTCTTTTAGATCCGGATGAATTAAGGGAAGATAGAGCTGCACCTTATTTCTCCACTAGGATTGAACATGACAGAATCGTTAGGCAAGAAGGTGAAAATATAAAAATACCAATGTATTATACAAACGACAATAAAGCCATTTATAATATTATTAATAATCATTGGAATATACTTACTAGTAGTGCTGACTTTAAGGAGATTGTGGGAGATAAACCATGTTTTAGATTCAAAAATAGACCTAATCTTAAAAAACGACTATGTTTCAATACTAATAAACATACTTTAAATAATGTCTCAAAAACCAACCCATGTGGACATTGTAGCTATTGCAATTATATTAACACCAGAGGCCACTTTATGCATCCAGACACTGGACAGTTCTTTAAATTTAGAATAAATGCTGACTGTAATACAGCAAACATAGTTTGCCTAGCAGAATGTGACATGTGTAACTCATTCTATATAGGGAATACCAATAGGTCTTTTCGAACTAGGATCAGAGAACATTTATATGCCATTAAAATCTAATATCACAACAATGCTAAACATGTTCTGATGTATGACAATCAACGCACATTTAAATTTATGGCTATGATGTTATTAACCCTATCATTAGACAAGGAAACATCAGGAACAGCACTGAAGAAAGAGAAATGGCATGGATTTTGAGATTTAGAGCAGACAGGGATCACGGCCTTAATGAAAGGGCATATCTCAAACCTGTCTTGAAAGCCCTTCGGTAACCTAACACTACATATACATTTGTCACATTTATCATATATGAGAAATCTATATGTATAGAAAGTAAATGTATTTTAAATGAACAGGTATATTTATTATCATACAGTATTCACTTTTATATTATATTATTTTTTCGTTTTTGTGGTTATTAATATGCACTTTAGAAATGTATATAGAAAGATGTGATATAGCTAAGGTTGTATTTTAACATTGTAATGTATTTTAGATATGTTCATATTTTTAACATGCTTTATATATAAGTGCTTTTTGATTCATTAAATCGTGCTTAAGGTTAACATAAAGTTAACAATTAAATTACGTCATGATTACCTTTAGTGTGTATATATATATATATATATATATATATAGGCGTTTCTGTGTAAGTGTGCTATTTGGTCTGAAGAAGCTAATTTGAAAGCGCTTATCTGTGCACCTTATTAACTTATTTATAGAAGAAGAAGAAGTTTTGTTTCATGTTTATCTCCAGTTTGATGCATGGTCGCACACACCAACAAGTTATTTACTTGTGGTACATTTTATTTGTCTATTGGTGTGTAGCGTTTACTCCGTTGAGTGTACTACTTATTACTTTCGCGTTATTGACTTTTAGTGTTATTTAATTCTACAATACCTGAATGTGTATGCTAGTCTGAATTCCCACTTCTCTGGAGCCTATTAAAAATAGCCAGGAAAATGATTGCAAAGAACTGGAAAATTAGATCTTCATGTACAGACTTTGTAAATACTGCCATTGTTGTCTGTCATAAAGAGAGATCTACTATTATGATGAAAACAAAATAACCACAGAATATAATTACTGGGGTAATCTATCAAAACATCTACTCTTTATAACATCTAAACTCAAAACATCAAGACCATAACATCTAAACTTCAAAATATCTAAAACTCATAACATCAAATCTCAAAACATTGAAAACTACAAAGCAACTATAAATATCATCCCACAGAGATTTTGCTATGTTTATACAGGGGGGCAAGCCCTCCTGCACCCCCCATGTGGGGGCTCTACCCCCCCCCCGTAAATTAAATATAGCAACTCCAAGGTCACACTACAGTGGGGGAAAAAGTTAATTCCCTAACCCCACTGTACTGCGACCTTGGAGTTGATATATTTAATTTACGGGGAGTGTGGGGGCCGGAGCCTCTCACTTGGGGGGGTGCAGGGAGGCTTGCCCCCCTGCATAAATGTAGCAAACAGTGTGTGGGATATTATTTATAGTTGCTTTGTAGTTTTCAATGTTTTGAGATTCGATGTTATGAGTTTTAGATGTTTTGAAGTTTAGATGTTATGAAAAGTAGATGTTTTGATAGGTAACCAATTACTGGATACAACAGAACTCATTAATAAAAAATATTAATGTATGTTGTTCTATGATCAGTTTATGACTGTTTAATAATAAGTTTTAGTAATGTGCACGGCAATAATTGATGTAAATAGTTATTATTTTATTGCGTTAACGTTTGCTTGTGCGTATAAATTTTTTTAAATATTGAAAAATAAGGGTAATTTAAAAGATTAGCAAAAAGCAATGCAATTTGCATATAAAAAGTTGCAAACCACTTTTTCAGCCATACTTAGAATTAGTGATATCTTCAATGTCTCTTGGTTTGCAACTGTCTGAGACTAAAATTGGTCAGAACTGATCAGTCTTCTGCGAAATTACACATATTCAAATAAATAAATAAATAAAACTCTGTCTTTTTCATCAAACTCCATTGAATTCAATTGAAATGACCCTGCTTCTGTTATATGCATAACCTGTTAAAGTTCACATGGGCTATCAACCTCGGTGAATCACAGTGAAATATACGTACATTTCTAGATATTATCTATGATCTCAGGTTCAGATATAATGATGCCACTGCTCATTGGTGGACTTAGACTTAAAACTCAGTGACTGGCCTTTCTGAGCTCAGTTGAAAGGCTGATTGGGTCACAGGTAAGCATTAGACAATCAGTCCACAGATCACTACAAACTTAGCCAATATTCAATATTCAAAAGTTCCATCCACCCTCAAGGAGGACAATTCAAAATAGACTGAGGGAAAATATGGGGCTGGCCATCAAGTTACCTAGATTTGCCTTGAAGGTGGCAAGGGTGCTATTCTGTCTTACATACAGTGTATGTTTGCTCCAGGGGTAGGGATAATCTGTTGATGAAGGTTTAATTCCTTTAACTGGATATTCAAAGAAACATTTACTCTATGAAGGAATGGGTCAAAGAAGGTTGGATCTTTCTTGGCTTGGAAGGCTAGACACAGATCCCCATGGAGGAGTCTATAAGAGATAGACTACAGAGAGAGGACACCCACTCTGTCCTGATAACTATCAGTTTTAAGACCACTGATCTTTTTAGTTATTAATCTCTGTGGTCTTGCTAGAGGAATAATATGTTTAGACAAGTACATGCCAAAAGGGGCATTATATTTTATTTATTTTGACATTTGTTGACCTGGTTAGTCTGACTGAGCAGAAGCCCTTTTTCAGCAGAGACCAGGGGCGAAAAGCTCCAGCAATGTTAGTTAAATTGTTACCACTATTACGTTATATGACATTGACAATCCATTGCAGTTAATAACAATCAGTTATGTAGAAAAAAATACATTACAAACAGGAACTGATGTGATATAACTTTGAGGGTTTTAGTATCTGATAAAGAAAGGACAACACAAATAAAGAGAAATGAAGAGTAAAGCAGTAGTTGGGCAGTTACATCGTTTAGAGTGGACGTTTAGTGACCAGGTGGAGAAGGTTGAGAGTTAATAGAAACTGTCTTGACAGAGATGAAGGATGGGAAGTGTGTATTTTTTTTTCTTGGGTCGTAGCATGTACAGGTCCTAGCTTTAAGCAGGCAGAGTTTTAAGGATATTATGAAGCAGTTAGCACTAGGTATACTTCTTAGGGAAAGTGGCAGTTTGTTCCATGAATTAGCAAGACAGTAACTGTAGAGCTGTTTGCCTATTGTTTTTGGAGGTTTGTGAGTTTCCAAGAGATGTTGATCTGAGCTTCGAATAGTGTTGTTGGGAGTGTAGGGATTGATAAGAGAGAGAGCTGAACAAGAGATAAGGTTGTAGAGGATAGAGGGAGTGAGGTGCAGCTGGGGAGGAAGAGTTGTTGGTGGAATTCTAGCCACTGAAAGTGTTTTAAAGATAGGCCGTGGTGGGAGCAATAGGGGAATTTATTTTATTTATCATTTGTTTACCAGGAATGTCTGACTTGGAATGAGCCAATTTTCAGCAGAGGCTTATGGAGAAATGCTCTAGACACATGCGATTATAACATTGGAGGAAACTGAAGCACCCAGTGGAAACCTATATGGATGCAGGGAGGACATGCAGATTCCACACAGAAGGGACTCCAGCTGAGAATCAAACTGGAGAACCTCTGGCTGTATGGCAACAATGTTAACCACTGCACCACTGCAACATCAAACAGGGTAAGTTTGCAGCAAATCTAGGAATCTTGTTGTATATGAGTTTAAGTATGGACATAAGATTGGTTTGTAGGTTTGCAAGGATTGGAGTGGCATAGAGTAGGCTAGGTAGAAGGCAGGCTTGTGCTAGACAGAGTTTATTTTATTTATTTATGTATTTATTTATTATTTGCAGTTTGTTTACCGGGAAAGTCCACTCGGCCATTCATAGCCCATTTTCAGTGGAGGCCCAGGGAGAAAAGCCCCAAGTTACATGAATGAAAGTAAAATTATAGACATAGATAAAATACAACTTAGAAACTAAGAAACATTTAGTTTACAATATAAAAAACACAATCAGCAATTCAGTGGTTAAACAAGTAGAAGTGACAGTAGAGCATTTTTGAGGTAATTAGAGAAAATCTCCTCAGTACATGAATAAAATTAACATTTTATACATAGGTGAATACAACTAAGACACCATTGGTTTACAATATAAAAATGCAATCCGTAACCCAGTGATTAAACAGGTAGAGGCAACATTACAACATTTCTGAGGTAAATGAAGCAGAGAAGAAATTAGGTAAACAGGCATAAAAGTAGAAGAGCATCACTAGAGTTAGATATTTTAAGGAGGATTAGTGCAAGTGCAGTACCAGATGGAAGCTGGGTAATTGTGTAAAGACATTTTGAAATGGGCAGGATTCTGGATTGTTCTAATGGCTATGTGTAGGGCATTCCAATTTCTGGCTACAGATTAGGAGAAAACAAGATGACGGGGTGGAAGAGTTGATTTGTAAACCTGGAGAAACAGCTGATTCTCAGATCTGAGGGGCCTCTTTGGGAGGTAGTTAGTGAATATTGAGTTAAGGACTGGACAATTTGAAGGTTTAAAGATCAGTTTGTGTACTGTAGTTAGTTGCAGATAGTTGAGGTAGTTTGGTAGTTCCAGTCATTTTAGGGAGTTTAGAGTAACACAATAGTGGGTGAAGTTTTTGGAATTATTTGCGAATTGGGCAATTTTGTTATTACAAGTCTTGAGCTTGGCCTTTAGTGTAGTTTGAATGTTCATAAATAGGGGGCACTGTACATGAGAGATGGGAGGAGGTAACTGGGGGCAAGGGTTTGTTTAGTGGAGGGGCTGAGGAAGTGGTTGTGCCTAAAGAGGATTCCTAATTACTGGTGTTTTTTTTGGATATTGTGTTGTATGTGGATATCAGATTTTAGGTGTTTGTCTATTGTGACTCTTAGCAGTTTTGTGTGACTAACAGGGTCTATTTGTGCCTTTCTTTGAGTACAAATATTGAAGGTGATTTTATCTAATGGGGTTGATTTCCTAGGTGAATACCATGATTTTTGGATTTATTTGAGTTAAGGGCTAGGTGGTTATTATACATCCAGGATTCAGTGATAGAAAAGACTTTTTGAGTTTTGAGCTGTAGTCCAGAAATAAGAGTCAGCTGAACATGCAATAGCTGAGTCATCAACATACTGAATGAGGGGAACTGTGGGTCATAGAAGAATGAAAGTTATTAGTGAAAATGCTGAACAGGAAGGGAACAAGTATGGAGCCTTGAGGGACTCCAGTGGAGGTGTTAAGGTAAGGAGAGATAGAGTTTTGCCATTTGACAGCCTATTGCCTGTCATTTAGTCAATTATAGTCAATATTAGTACTGAATAGATATGATTAAAGGGGAATTAAGACTTATTTAGATCTAAAGGAGATGTCTTTGAAAATTAGATAAATTATCAGCAAGAGTGTCTAGATGCCTCTCAAAAGTGTCTGATTGGAGGGTGTGTGTTATGTATATGGAATATGACAACATTTTACCAAAGTGAATTATACTGCATTGTTTTACATTTAATTTGAGACCATTGACCTCTGCTGGAGCAATTGGAATTCAGTTGAAGATTGAGTAATAACACCCAACTTATAGTCATCTGCAAATTTAGGTAACAGTAGGCCTGGAGTGCTGGCCTGAAGGTCTGAGAAATAGATGCCAAGTAGGAGAAGGCCCAGCAATGAGCCCTGTGATATGCCATGTAAATTTTTTACTTTCAGAAGTGACACATGCATTCTGTAAACCAGTTAGCTGTCTACTGTACAACATAAGGATTTATATTCAGATATTCAAATCTGTCAATACAACTACAGTTCTGCTAGTATCTCTAAGACAAGAGACTGCTTCCGTATCTTATTGTAAGGGATGACTGCAGGCGCTTTCACTCTCTAATTCAAGATATAATATAAAATACTGGGTCATGTCTTCCTTTCACCCTCGGAGACTAAAACAATGTTGACTGAGATATTTGTGCTGAGTGTTCTCCTCAGACTGGTGCAGCTGGACATCTTGTAAGTCACACGGTGCAGCTCTTTCTGTTTCATCCACAACATATCAATGAATGCGGCTTTTGATGTTTTTATTGTGTAAAAGTCCACCCTGACCTTGGAGTAGATTAATGTTTGACCTTCATCTTAGTACATTTAGCAATTATCTCTTAAAATGAGCTATGAATTTCATAGTTGTTAGGATACCAATTGCCAAATTAACTAGTCAATCTCTATACAAATTTGATGTGCACAAACTTAAAGTACTACTGAGAGAAATTCAAGAAATATTGAAAACCGTCCTGCTGCTTGCCTCATTTATAGAAGGCAAAACAGTGGCTGCCCTTATCTAAACAGATTATTTATAATGGTTGTGTTTATGGTAAATTAACAAAATGATAGAAGGGCCTGTTTAGGAACACTCCACAAGGGTTGCTATCACTTTTGATGTGAATTTGAAAATGTCTTCATTCTTGGCATTGTAATGGAAGCTGTTTGGACTAATGAGCATGGCTTATCTCAAACTGAATGGCCACTCCAGTAGCGATAAGATAGGCTTCAGCAACTTATACATCAGGGATACTTTTCCTATTAACCTCCCTGGATTTTTAGAGAATTGCTTGGGATTCACTAAGTAAGTAAGTAATGAATATAGTATTCAAGTGACTCCCCAAATTTAAGTATTACAGTCATAAAAGATACTAATAACATTAACCAAAAAAATACAGAAGCTTTACCAAGGAGCTAGCCTTCAATCTCACTGATGCATGTGCTTTCCATTGTTACATTAGCCTTCCTTCTATTATTGGTGCTACAAGTTCCTTTTCTGTATTTACCTGAAGTAAGTTTATGGGTGCACTATACTGCAACAGCTTTAAATGCTATTTGGATATTGTATAGGTGTCAGTACAGGCAGGACAGTGGTGCTGTGGTTTGTATTACTGCTGTACTATACTCGGTTGACTGGATAAGCTCCAAGCCTGGTTAACCTTCTGTGCACAGTCTGTAGGCTGTCAGTGTGTCTACATATGTTTTTATTGGAAGATCTGATTTCTTCTTACATGCCAAAGACCTGCTGAATTGCTGATCCTCCAAATTGCCTGTGGGTGGAGTAATTTGCATGTCAGTGTGTGCATGCATTCTGAAGTGGGCTGGCATCCCACCCAGAATGGGATCTCTTCTTTAAATCTGTCTCCTTCTAGAAAAGTGTCTAGCACCCCAACAGTTATGACAAGGAGAAAAGTATGTATCAGAAAATGAATGAATGAATGAATGAATGAATGAATGAATGAATGAATGAATGAATGAATCAATCAATCAATCAATCAATCAATCAATCAATCAATCAATCAATCAGTTGTAAATCAGTGAAGCTGTGGATCTGTTTGGACTTGCTCATGTGATGCTTTCTTTTGCCTTGCGGCCAGGTTGTGTCTAAAAAGATTTATGATGGTTCATTGCATTAACCCAATTATCAAATAAATAAATAAAATGCCAGTAAGTAAATCATGCATATGCTGAGAAAATACATTTCACTAGTTTCCTATCTTAAAATATGAGGTTAAAATGTTGTCACACCTTTCTGTCAAAAATTGAGGCACAGCAAAGATAACAATTACTATTTACTTACATCAGAAATTCCAAAGGAAAACATAGCTATGTAGTCACATGTGGAAGTTAAGTACATGTTCAAATAGCAATCAAACAGCCAACACAAACCACCAAACAGATTAACTTCACTGCAACTTGAAATAAAAAGTCAAAAATAAAAGTCCACATGCAAGTGAAGTGAATGGCTGTAAAATATATCACTCTCAGTCTTCAAAGAATTGTTTCCTTGTTCCAAACCACGATAAGAACACCAACACGCAAAATTCCAGTAAAAAAGGATTTATTGTATGCTAGCACTGTCAGTAAGCGCTTTCACCTCCACGGCTTTATCAAACTACAAAGTGCATAGTCAGTAAAAACATTTAAATACAATAAGATCAAACCCAATAGGTTCAAAATAAAACAATTAAAATGACATCATTAAATGAGGACACACCTTTCCTGAGTTAACCCTTAGTGGTAAGCATATATTATGGTCTAAATATCCTCTTCCTCTTAAGGGCAGGTTGCACTTGCACCTTGTCATTAATGCCAGGGATTTTATCTGCCCTGAGCCTAATAATCCATTTAAGTTCACATTCTAAAAGGCAAGTATCTACATCCCCTCCCCTAATATTGGTCTTTAATTGTTGCAGTACACTAAATACAAACTCATGCTCAGCTCCCATTATTCTAATGTGTTTCGCTAAAGCATTACTGTCAGATCCAGTTCTGACTGCATATACATGTTCACGTATACGTTCCCTGAGCTGCCTACTGGTCTTCCCAACGTAGAACGCTGTGCAGGAAACGCAACGGGCCAAATAGACTACATATGTACTAATACAACTTGTGTCTGTGGTGAACACATACTCTACTTTTGTTAATGGGTGTTGAAAATCTTTCCTGTCATCTATAAAATGACACTGATTACAATTATTACAAGGGACCGTGTTACGTTGCTCCCTCACCATCATATTCCTGGTTAGTGGTCTATTACACAGCTTACTTTTCAAGTTCTGTTTATTCTTATCGTAAACCGTGGACCTTCTCCCACCAACTTACTCAGACTTTCATCTAAATTCAACACCTGCCAATGCTGTCTAACGATGTCTGTGACCTTATTTACATCCCTGGTATAAAATAATGGAAACCTTAAGACATCCTGTGCTGACGTATGGCATAACCTAATATCCTCATTTCTTGCTGAGAAGTAAGGTTTCGCTAAACCTTCTCTTATTGCATCCACTTCCATCATATGTTTCATTATGTCCTTTGGATCATACCCCTCTCAATCAACCTATTCTTAAGGCTTCGTACTTCTAATTCATACCCTTGGGGGCTGGGGTTCAATCTAGATGCCCTCATGGACTGACCTCTCATAATATTAGCAAAAACATAATTTGGGTGCATTGAACGTCTATGTAAAAGGCTATTCCTAAAACAGGATTTCCTATATATGGACGTATTCAAAAGTCCACTTGGTAATCTAATAATGTTTACATCTAAGAATGGAAGCTCATCTCTGGAATAATTCAAGACGAACTTCAAATAACCACTAACCTCATTGATCTTATCAACAAACATTGTTAGAGATGCCTCATCGTCTTTCCATACAAAGAAAGATCGTCCACGAACGTCTGTAAAACCCCACTTTCTCTACAAACAAATCCATCTTGAACAACACCTCTTCTTCCCATTCTGCCATTACTATATTGGCGTAGCTATTGGCACATGATGTGCCCATAGCTACCATCTTTGCAGATACAACTCTTCACCGAAAAGGAAAACATTATTCTCCAATACTATCTCCAAAAATAAAGTTAGTATTTCTATAAATGTCTCTTCAAAATCACCATTCCTCCTCATATAGTTCTGACACCTAATAATCCCTTCAATATTAGGGATAACTGTGAAGAGGCTAACTACATCCAAAGTCACTAAGATATACTCCTCATGTTCATGTAGCTCTCTCGTATATTCATACAGTTCTATCAAGAATTGTTTACTGTCCTTCAAAACATACTTATTCTTCTCAACCAAAGGCCTCAGAAAATACTCCACTAGGATGGAGAAAGGTTCAAACCATCCCTGTCCTGCCACTATCGGGCGCATGGGTGGATGAATAATCGACTTATGTACCTTAGGGAGGCCTTTTATTTCCGGTATCTTAGGGTTCCTAACCTTCAGATAGTTAAACAACGAATCAGGGATCATCTTACTCTGATATAAATCATCCAATACATCAAACACTTGAAATAACTTCATACCAACCTCATTCAAACTTATCTTAGTATAAAATCCCTCATCTTCCAACAAACTAGTCATGCTATGTACATACTCCTCTTTATCTAGGACCACTACCGGTCCTCCCTTATCTGAGGGTCTAATGACAATGTCACTATCTTCCATTAAACCATTCAGAGCCTTCCTTTGCATATAAGTAAGGTTGTACTTAACATTTTTATTCATTCCCTTTTTCATATCATTATAATACATATGCAAATCATTCTCCACCAACTTATAAAAGGTTTCTAACAACGGATTATTCATTATTCCCTCCATAGTCCATTCTTAACTGTACTTTCCTTAGAAATAATTTAAGGTCTATTATCGAAAAGGGAAAGGTTCAGGAGGGGAGCATACAGGACCTACCCTCAAGAGGATGTGGGAAAGGGTAGGGGGTCCCTAGTAATGAACCTTTCAAAGCGTGATCTCACTAGGTATGAAGAAGAGGTGTTAGATAGAGGCCTGAGTTTCATACCAACCAGAGACAGTGACATAACTGATTCGATAATAGACCTTAAATTATTTCTAAGGAAAGTACAGTTAAGAATGGACTATGGAGGGAATAATGAGAGGTTGGAAGGGATAGATAGATTTCGTCCCAACAGCTTGTATATACCCCCTTTGCATCCGTTGTTAGAAACCTTTTATAAGTTGGTGGAGAATGATTTGCATATGTATTATAATGATATGAAAAAGGGAATGAATAAAAATGTTAAGTACAACCTTACTTATATGCAAAGGAAGGCTCTGAATGGTTTAATGGAAGATAGTGACATTGTCATTAGACCCTCAGATAAGGGAGGACCGGTAGTGGTCCTAGATAAAGAGGAGTATGTACATAGCATGACTAGTTTGTTGGAAGATGAGGGATTTTATACTAAGATAAGTTTGAATGAGGTTGGTATGAAGTTATTTCAAGTGTTTGATGTATTGGATGATTTATATCAGAGTAAGATGATCCCTGATTCGTTGTTTAACTATCTGAAGGTTAGGAACCCTAAGATACCGGAAATAAAAGGCCTCCTAAGGTACATAAGTCGATTATTCATCCACCCATGCCCGATAGTGGCAGGACAGGGATGGTTTACGGAACCTTTCTCCATCCTAGTGGAGTATTTTCTGAGGCCTTTGGTTGAGAAGAATAAGTATGTTTTGAAGGACAGTAAACAATTCTTGATAGAACTGTATGAATATACAGAGATCTACATGAACATGAGGAGTATATCTTAGTGACTTTGGATGTAGTTAGCCTCTTCACAGTTATCCCTAATATTGAAGGGATTATTAGGTGTCAGAACTATATGAGGAGGAATGGTGATTTTGAAGAGACATTTATAGAAATACTAACTTTATTTTTGGAGATAGTATTGGAGAATAATGTTTTCCTTTTCGTGAAGAGTTGTATCTGAAGATGCGTAGCTATGGGCACATCATGTGCCAATAGCAATCCTAATATAGTAATGGCAGAATGGGAAGAAGAGGTGTTGTTCAAGATGGATTTGTTTGTAGAGAAAGTGGGGTTTTACAGACGCTTTCGGACGATCTTTTCTTTGTATGGAAAGACGATGAGGCATCTCTAACAATGTTTGTTGATAAGATCAATGAGGTTAGTGGTTATTTGAAGTTCGTCTTGAATTATTCCAGAGATGAGCTTCCATTCTTAGATGTAAACATTATTAGATTACCAAGTGGACTTTTGAATACGTCCATATATAGGAAATCCTGTTTTAGGAATAGCCTTTTACATAGACGATCAATGCACACAAATTATGTATTTGCTAATATTATGAGAGATCAGTCCATGAGGGCATCTAGACTGTACCCCAGCCTCCAATGGTATGAATTAGAAGTAAGCCTTAAGAATAGGTTGATTGAGAGGGGTATGATCCAAAGGACATAATGAAACATATGATGGAAGTGGATGCAATAAGAGAAGGTTTAGCGAAACCTTACTTCTCAGCAAGAAATGAGGATATTAGGTTATGCCATACGTCAGCACAGGATGTCTTAAGGTTTCCATTATTTTATACCAGGGATGTAAATAAGGTCACAGACATCGTTAGACAGCATTGGCAGGTGTTGAATTTAGATGAAAGTCTGAGTAAGTTGGTGGGAGAAGGTCCACGGTTTACGATAAGAATAAACAGAACTTGAAAAGTAAGCTGTGTAATAGACCACTAACCAGGAATATGATGGTGAGGGAGCAACGTAACACGGTCCCTTGTAATAATTGTAATCAGTGTCATTTTATAGATGACAGGAAAGATTTTCAACACCCATTAACAAAAGTAGAGTATGTGTTCACCACAGACACAAGTTGTATTAGTACATATGTAGTCTATTTGGCCCGTTCGCTTCCTGCACAGCGTCTACGTTGGGAAGACCAGTAGGCAGCTCAGGAACGATACGTGAACATGTATATGCAGTCAGAACTGGATCTGACAGTAATGCTTTAGCGAAACACATTAGAATAATGGGAGCTGAGCATGAGTTTGTATTTAGTGTACTGCAACAATTAAAGACCAATATTAGGGGAGGGGATGTAGATACTTGCCTTTTAGAATGTGAACTTAAATGGATTATTAGGCTCAGGGCAGATAAAATCCCTGGCATTAATGACAAGGTGCAAGTGCAACCTGCCCTTAAGAGGAAGAGGATATTTAGACCATAATATATGCTTACCACTAAGGGTTAACTCAGGAAAGGTGTGTCCTCATTTAATGATGTCATTTTTAATTGTTTTATTTTGAACCTATTGGGTTTGATCTTATTGTATTTAAATGTTTTTACTGACTATGCACTTTGTAGTTTGATAAAGCCGTGGAGGTGAAAGCGCTTACTGACAGTGCTAGCATACAATAAATCCTTTTTTACTGGAATTTTGCGTGTTGGTGTTCTTATCGTGGTTTGGAACAAGGAAACAATTCTTTGAAGACTGAGAGTGATATATTTTACAGCCATTCACTTCACTTGCATGTGGACTTTTACATGTTCAAATAGCATTAAATGCGGTACTCCATCTCTGAATGAATTGTATTATTTGTATTTCTGAATAAATCATATTAAATGTGACATTGTACATCTAAACGAATTGCATTAAATGTGATAATGAACAGCTGAACAAATCTTATTAAATGTGGTATTGTACATCTGAATGAATCATATTAAATGTGTTACTGTATCTCTGAATTAATTGTATTGAATGCGATATTGTATCTCTGAATGAATTGTATTAAATGTGATACTGTACATCTGAATGAATAGTACTGACTGTGCTATTGTACATCTGAATGAATCATATTAAATGTGATAAAGTGCATCTGAATGAATCATACTGAATATCATATTGCATCTCTGAATGAATTGTACTGAATGCAATATTGTATCTCTGAATGAATTGTATTAAATGTGATACTGTATATCTGAATGAATTATGTTAAATGTGATACTGTACATCTGAATGAATAGTACTGACTGTGCTATTGTACATCTGAATGAATCATACTGAATATGATATTATATCTCTGAATGAATTGTATTAAATGTGATATTGTAGATCTGAATAAATAGTACTAAAAGTGATATTGTATCTCTGAATAAATATCTGTGAAGTAACCTGTGAATCTGGACAGGTAAGATGGAATGTTTGGGAGGGTACAAGGTCTGGAAGTGGAGGCAGCCACAAAGAAACCATAGTCTGCAGAATATCTCACAGTTTTTAATCTTTTGTCCTTTCCTATACTGTGAATATCTTACATTCTGGAACTTGGCATTGGAAAAAAACACAGGTACAATAAAGAAAATTGAAACATAATACCACAATTATAATTTATTCTTCTTCATAGTAGTGTGCTCTACCATTGTCCAGGGGAGCCCGCAGGATTTTTTGCAGGGGGTTCAAACCCAGAGACCCCCCACATAGCCCACTACCCATGCAGCCAGTCCAGTGTCCCATTCCTTGGCTATTTCTCTCCAGTTGCCATGAACACTGTTCAAAACTCTCAGTGTGCATACTGTCTTATGCATTACTTCTACAATGATTACAGATGAATGAAAACAGACTTAGCATTAAAACTTCTCTACCTTTGAAACTCACATTCACTGAAACAGCACTGAAACCCACATTCAAAGAAAATGCATCTGTCCAGTGGAAAGTTAGGTTTACCTTTGGTCTGTTTTTAAATCAGAGGTCCCTTGCACACATTTTTAGGACCATCGAAAAGTTATTTGATTCATCTTCCTGAGTGTATTAATTAAAATACATTGTAATTGAATTAAATCCCTTGTGTAATACAGCACCTTTGTTAGAGTATGTTTTAAAGGTATAGTTTTGAACATTTTTCTATTAAGCAATGAAACAAAACATATGAACCAATATGACAGACTGCCCAATTCAGAAAATAACTTCTGTCATTACAATCCACCAATATCAGTCAATATGTGCAATCTCTTCTTCTTCTTCTTCTTTTGGCTTTTCCCAGTTAGGGGTTGCCACAGCGGATCACCTGTCCGCTCATGATTGGCAGTGGAGTTTTACGGTGTCAAGTTGCCAGCCCAGTGCCCAACCTTCCACAGAAAGCACACACATGCACACACTCACACCTAGGGCCAATGTAGAGTGTCCAATCCATCCATGTCCATCTTTGGGATGTGGGAGGAAACTGTAGCACCCGGAGGAAACTCACATGACCACAGGGAGGACATGCAGACTCTGCACAGAAGGCACCCAGCTGAGGATCGAACTGGAGAACCTCTTGCTGTGAGGTTCAATATGTGCAATCTCTGCAGAAGTAAAAGTCATCTAAATAATTCCACATTAAAGACATCTGAAACTAATGATGAGGTTGTTGCTAGAAACCAACTTTATATTTCAGTGTTTCATCTGCAAATTCATTGCCTGCTGCCCTTAAAGAATAAATTGCCTATGTCACATTAAAACAAATGGCTTGTATATTGCATTAGGGAATGGGTGCCAAGCTGAAAAACAGGTTCATAGTTATTAGGCATCTCATCCAAAGAAGGACAGACTGAGGACTGCAGCACCCCACCCCCTTAAAATCCAAATCTGCATGCTGTGGGAGTAGACCCTAAGCCCTCTATATCAAGATGCAAGTATGCTACCTACTGTGTTACTAACACTGCTTTAAAATTCTATCCCACAATAGCAATAACATTTGCTAAACAAAACAGCTGCACATTTTAAGCAGACTTAGCATGAGCAGCAGTAAACTTCTCCTCCCTTGAAGCTCACAATTCCTTGAAAATAAATTCCACCAGCTAAGTCTAAATAGGGCATTTCACTCACACACACACGCACACACACACACACACACTCACACACACACACACACACACACACACACACACACACACACACACACACACACACACACACACACACACACACACACACACACACACACACACACACACACACACACACACCTCAGCCTCTTAATCCAAAAAAATCTGGACAAGACCTAAAATAAATAGGGGCATATTATAAATATTGCTCTCATGAATTAAAAAAAATGCTAGAATAATAAGATTTGTGTTAGTATGCATTTTTCTAAAGGATATGATGCCTAAAACTCAAATGTCTGTTATTATTTAGCAACTTCAATAATTTTTAAGAGAGTATTGGGCAAAAATCTGAATATTCGGCAAAAACCTGGACAGCTGAGGTGTACACTACCTCCCTCTTATAAACACACACACACACACACACACACACACACACACACACACACACACACACACACACACACACAAACCATACTTTTCAGTTTCTTAGCATAAGAAATCTGAAGAAAGCCTTTTATAATATTGGGGACAAAGGCCCAAAACTAGGGACACATTTAGAAAGTTGCTAGAATAACAGCATTTGTGTTAGGATGCATTTTCTAAAGGGTATGAAGTCTGAAACTCAAATACATGTCATTATTTAGTAACTTTAATCCTTAGCTCATCCCAGTGAATTGTCAAAAAAAAAAACAGAATTTCTTATGAGGAACAGACCAAAAATATAAGGCAAATATCTGGACATTCTGTGAAAATCTTTACAGTTGAGAGGTATGACAAACACCTTAGAAAGTGGATAGAACAACTAAAATGTCTGCCATTATTTTCTGACTTCAGACCTCAATGATTTGCCAGAAAAAACACAATTTTATGAGAAACAAACCAAAAATATGAGGCAAAAAATCTAGATAATTGCAAGGTATGATCCCTTACACATGCACACTCCTACCCCCCTCTTTCAAATACACACACAAAGACCTACCTACTTTTTACACACACAAATACACACCCCTACCTTTACCTTCCTTCTTCTTACAAACACGCAGACAGACCCCTACCTACCTACTTCTTACATCCACACACCTCTACCTATTACACACACACACACACACACACACACACACACACACACACACACACACACACACACACACACACACACCCCTCTTAAACAGTTAAGCACACAGAAACACACTCCTACCTCTCACTTGTACCTTCGTCCGGAGTCCAAACATCTTTTGGAATTCAAATTCCACGTGGGGGCAGAAGATGAAGACATAAACCATCAGATGCACAGATGCAGAAGCATCTGTGTGACTGGTCACAAAGTGCACAATGTATTCTTTTTTTATTTAAAAGAAGATGAATCTGATTCTATGGGGTGCAAGTGCACCACCTTGCACCTGTCTGTGGGTACCCTTGCCATTGTCCCTTTTCATTTAGGTCATTTAGAGTTCAGAGTATGTTCAATACTGATGTGTCCATATAGGAATAAAGACTGACATAGTATCTGCAAAAATGCTATCACTACACGTTGCCATTTTTTACTTAAGTGTAACAGATTGATACAGTTTTGCCTCTTTTTTAATTCTATTTATTCATTTCTAAGATAATTTTTAATAATAGAAATAACAGCAATAACATATTTTTTCTTTTCAGCAAGAAAGGAGGAATTCTACATTATATCCATAGTTAAAATGAATTCTCTTCCAGGATGATAATTCTGAAAACAATTTATAAAAACATTTTCAAAAGAATTGACAGTATAAGTTCACAGTTAGAAAATATCAATTTTAAATGTGGCAATCAGTTTAAAAGTGTTTGCTTATAGTTTGGGCCACTTACTTGCAGACTGGTGACAATAAACATGTTAAACGTCAGCTGGTTCATAAACTCTTACATGTGTAAGGTATGAAATTCTGCAATCAAAACAGGACCAAGCAGAATGTTAAAACATTAAGTGACCAAAGACTCTGCTTAGCTGCCACTGAGCTGTTTCTTTGATAGCAGCACTTTCTGTCTGTCTGGAAGGAGCCTGATTCATGTGCCTCATTACACTGTTGTACAACCGAGCACAGAATGTGAAACCTACTTGTTCTTTTACTGAAAACACCTGGTATTTATCAGAATGACATTCCCTGTAGCAAACTCATATCCAGTAAGCAGAGTGCATGTGTTAAAGCATGTAATTTACATTTGATTAATTCCTACAGTGGCCGTTTCTGTGTAGTTTTTCTCTAATAATGTAAGCAACAAGATTTTATGTCTTAAAATGAAAGAAAATATACTTACTTTACTTGAAGAAATTGATACGATAGTTCAGTATGAGCTGTCTGGAAAATGCTGTTTTAGGAAGCGTCATGCATTTGTATAACCCCTACAAACTGATGATTTGATTATCTTGCAATAGTACTGCTAAGCAAACAGTTTACTCATCAAACAAACTCCCACATTAAACATGTTTTTTTAAAAATGTGCAGAACTATCTTGCTGTTAACACAAATACCTGCACTTTACATGTTTTTCTTATCTTATTAAAATGGGTTTCAAACTCCATGGATGTTTATGTCTATATTTAAATTATAGTTATTTAATTATAAGAACTGAGGTATAAAAGGGACTTTTTGACTCAGTAAATAACAGGAATAGTAAGAACTAAATATTCTAATCCTTCACTGTATTCATTTCTTGTTAATTTAAATTAATTCAAAATATTTTGTAAAATTGGATACATCTGTGAGTGTGCTACTGGATTGTCAAACGTGAAACACAAACTTATGAAACAGAATGTATAACTGCAATCTAGATTTCAGCATCAAAAATTGCAAGTGTATAGGGTTATTTTTCAGGATTATTTATTTAACATTCATTTATCAGGATATGCTGACTGGCATAGCTCCTCTTCAGTGGAGGAACAGGTAGAAACATTGCGCAAAAATTGCATATGATTACAGAACATAAATATGATTTCAGCATTACAATCTCTCCAGACGTATTCTGAAAATTGTTATATTTGTACAATTGGAAAGACATATCTTGTCTGATGACAATGTGTATAACACTTGACTATTATAAAGAAAAAGATGACATAGACTGTGGGGCCTAAACAAAAATACAAATATAGCAGAACCGGTAGCTCACAAGAATAATGCAGTAAGTAGAACAAGTGTAGATGATATATATTTTGCATATTGTAAGAAGAAATAGTTAACACTATGATCTTATTTATATATATGGAGATCTTGTTGATTCTTTAGAAAACTGGTTGTCTTCAGCATTTACTCTGAAAAGGTGCTATTGCTGGTAGGTTTGGTAAGTACCTTTAAGCTGATGCTTTTTGAAGTGTGAAAAATATCAGCAACTCAAAAAATATGAAAATAATGCTGCTAGTGTGACTGCTCTCACAGATAAGGGGTCAAATGAGTAAGATATCTATGAGAAAGGCAACTATCCAGCGATAATCAAACTAATAACCAAACCAAGTGACAACGCTCGAAACCGGAATAGGAAAACTGTCGAAATACAAATGCAAACAGTTCCAAAAATAGGCACGAAACAATGTAGACCTTATTAAAAGCACATTAACGTCTTTATTTCTCACAGTACGTTTTCGTCAGTCTTAATCAAATGACTTCATCAGATACATAATACATGAATTTAATCACCCTTATATACCCTTCGTGATTTAATTAATCAGATTAAAACCAATCATTTAATAGAATTTGAATTTAAAACCAACCAATATGTTTCTTTATGTGGATTCGAACTCATGAATAATTCATCTTACCCTAGGCTTGTGTTTCCTTAGAAAAAGACTCTAATTCACAACAGTCTCATAAAAATCTCTATAATCTATATGAAATAAATAAATAAATATAATCTCTAGGTTAAAATTATTGCTCTGTATTTCTTTCTATTCCATTGAAATAAAACATGATTTAAAATTTTATGTTTGCAGTGGAGATTTTATTGTGGAAATAAATAAATGAATTTTGTTAAAATTCTTATTTAATGTCTTATAAGTGTCGACATTTATAAAAGTTATGAAAAATGCATGGTATGTGTATGTTATTTGTATGTGTATAATACGGAAATAATGTGTTGAGACTTATTTTTAATGAAGATGTTTCTCCTATACTAATATTCATAGGTTATGTATGTTAATATATCTATGAGAAAAAGACTGCCTCACAAAGGTGGATTAAAGATATAAAATTACTGTTGAAATCAGTCAACATGATTTGCATAATTTTGTGAATGAATTAACAATGTGTCCTAACCAGATAGCTGGAGACAAAGATTGGGAGTTTGAATACATTCATGAGAAGTATAATGTTATTATGTTTATATAACAGAGACATAGAGAAAATAAAGGTAAATTGCCTGAATTTATAGTCAGGAGGTTCATACTAAACAGTAGTTTGTGCATATTATGATAAACCAAGGGGGGTAAAATTTATAAGTGAATAAATTCCCAAAATGACAGCTAAATAAAATATCTAAGTGGAAGTAAAGATTGTACATATTAATCATTCTTTTTGAAAATATTTTGGTGCAAAGGTCTCAGTTTTAAAAGGTAATGAATAAATGAATTTCAGAATACAATACAAAAGTTAACTTTTCCACTGGTGTTAAAATGTTTCCTCCCAGCGGTGTTCAATTCTTTACTAATTGTCAATTAGAAATAGATTGGCTTACAAGCTTACCAGGAAAATGTCACTCTGTAATGAGTGAGCAGGTTAATCAAACTTCTATTCCAGCTTTGACTCAACATGACTTTCCAGTATTTGAAGATGAAGATGAAGATGTGACAATGGGATGCTGACTGGAGATTTGCATGTTTTGGTTCTTACGTCTTTAGGGGGATAAACTACTTGAATTTTCAAGTGTACAAAAATGTTAAATCTTCAAGCCTATCTAAAACTCAAAATAAACCTTTTCAGCTGGTAGTAAACTCACTGGACTCCCCCCTGTTGGGAATTCACCTCAAACATCCCTTATGTAGATGAATGATAGAGTAGTAAACTCACTGGACTCCCCCCTGTTGGGAATTCACCTCAAACATCCCTTATGTAGATGAATGATAGAGTAGTAAACTCACTGGACTCCCCCCATGTTGGAAATTCACCTCAAACATCCCTTATGTAGATGAATGATAGAGTAGTAAACTCACTGGACTCCCCCCATGTTGGGAATTCACCTCAAACATCCCTTATGTAGATGAATGATAGAGTAGTAAACTCACTGGACTCCCCCCTGTTGGGAATTCACCTCAAACTTCCCTTATGTAGATGAATGATAGAGTAGTAAACTCACTGGACTCCCCCCATGTTGGGAATTCACCTCAAACATCCCTTATGTAGATGAATGATAGAGTAGTAAACTCACTGGACTCCCCCCATGTTGGGAATTCACCTCAAACATCCCTTATGTAGATGAATGATAGAGTAGTAAACTCACTGGACTCCCCCCCTGTTGGGAATTCACCTCAAACATCCCTTATGTAGATGAATGATAGAGTAGTAAACTCACTGGACTCCCCCCTGTTGGGAATTCACCTCAAACATCCCTTATGTAGATGAATGATAGAGTAGTAAACTCACTGGACTCCCCCCATGTTGGGAATTCACCTCAAACATCCCTTATGTAGATGAATGATAGAGTAGTAAACTCACTGGACTCCCCCCTGTTGGGAATTCACCTCAAACTTCCCTTATGTAGATGAATGATAGAGTAGTAAAATCACTGGACTCCCCCCATGTTGGGAATTCACCTCAAACACCCCTTATGTAGATGAATGATAGAGTAGTAAACTCACTGGACTCCCCCCATGTTGGGAATTCACCTCAAACATCCCTTATGTAGATGAATGATAGAGTAGTAAACTCACTGGACTCCCCCCCTGTTGGGAATTCACCTCAAACATCCCTTATGTAGATGAATGATAGAGTAGTAAACTCACTGGACTCCCCCTGTTGGGAATTCACCTCAAACATCCCTTATGTAGATGAATGATAGAGTAGTAAACTCACTGGACTACCCCCATGTTGGGAATTCACCTCAAACATCCCTTATGTAGATGAATGATAGAGTAGTAAACTCATTGGACTCCCCCCATGTTGGGAATTCACCTCAAACATCCCTTATGTAGATGAATGATAGAGTAGTAAACTCACTGGACTCCCCCCATGTTGGGAATTCACCTCAAACATCCCTTATGTAGATGAATGATAGAGTAGTAAACTCACTGGACTCCCCCCATGTTGGGAATTCACCTCAAACATCCCTTATGTAGATGAATGATAGAGTAGTAAACTCACTGGACTCCCCCCATGTTGGGAATTCACTTCAAACATCTCTTATGTAGATGAATGACAGAGTAGTAAACTCACTGGACTCCCCCCATGTTGGGAATTCACCTCAAACATCCCTTATGTAGATGAATGATAGAGTAGTAAACTCACTGGACTCCCCCCATGTTGGGAATTCACTTCAAACATCCCTTATGTAGATGAATGATAGAGTAGTAAACTCACTGGACTCCCCCCATGTTGGGAATTCATCTCAAACAGCCCTTATGTAGATGAATGATAGAGTCGTAAACTCACTGGACTCCCCCCCTGTTGGGAATTCACCTCAAACATCCCTTATGTAGATGAATGATAGAGTAGTAAACTCACTGGACTCCCCCCATGTTGGGAATTCATCTCAAACATCCCTTATGTAGATGAATGATAGAATAGTAAACTCACTGGACTCCCCCCCCCCATGTTGGGAATTCACCTCAAACATCCCTTATGTAGATGAATGATAGAGTAGTAAACTCACTGGACTCCCCCCTGTTGGGAATTCACCTCAAACATCCCTTATGTAGATGAATGATAGAGTAGTAAACTCACTGGACTCCCCCCCTGTTGGGAATTCACCTCAAACATCCCTTATGTAGATGAATGATAGAGTAGTAAACTCACTGGACTCCCCCATGTTGAGAATTCACCTCAAACATCACTTATGTAGATGAATGATAGACTAGTAAACTCACTGGACTCCCCCCATGTTGGGAATTCACCTCAAACATCCCTTATGTAGATGAATGATAGAGTAGTAAACTCACTGGACTCCCCCCATGTTGGGAATTCACCTCAAACATCCCTTATGTAGATGAATGATAGAGTAGTAAACTCACTGGACTCCCTCCATGTTGGGAATTCACCTCAAACATCCCTTATGTAGATGAATGATAGAGTAGTAAACTCACTGGACTCCCCCCATGTTGGGAATTCACCTCAAACATCCCTTATGTAGATGAATGATAGAGTAGTAAACTCATTGGACTCCCCCCATGTTGGGAATTCACCTCAAACATCCCTTATGTAGATGAATGATAGAGTAGTAAACTCACTGGACTCCCCCCATGTTGGGAATTCACCTCAAACATCCCTTATGTAGATGAATGATAGAGTAGTAAACTCACTGGACTCCCCCCATGTTGGGAATTCACCTCAAACATCCCTTATGTAGATGAATGATAGAGTAGTAAACTCACTGGACTCCCCCCATGTTGGGAATTCACCTCAAACATCCCTTATGTAGATGAATGATAGAGTAGTAAACTCACTGGACTCCCCCCATGTTGGGAATTCACCTCAAACATCCCTTATGTAGATGAATGATAGAGTAGTAAACTCACTGGACTCCCCCCATGTTGGGAATTCATCTCAAACATCCCTTATGTAGATGAATGATAGAGTAGTAAACTCACTGGACTCCCCCCATGTTGAGAATTCACCTCAAACATCCCTTATGTAGATGAATGATAGAGTAGTAAACTCACTGGACTCCCCCCATGTTGGGAATTCACCTCAAACATCCCTTATGTAGATGAATGATAGAGTAGTAAACTCACTGGACTCTCCCCATGTTGGGAATTCACCTCAAACATCCCTTATGTAGATGAATGATAGAGTAGTAAACTCACTGGACTCCCCCCATGTTGGGAATTCACCTCAAACATCCCTTATGTAGATGAATGATAGAGTAGTAAACTCACTGGACTCCCCCCATGTTGGGAATTCATCTCAAACATCCCTTATGTAGATGAATGATAGAGTAGTAAACTCACTGGACCCCCCCCCCATGTTGGGAATTCACCTCAAACATCCCTTATGTAGATGAATGATAGAGTAGTAAACTCACTGGACTCCCCCCATGTTGGGAATTCATCTCAAACATCCCTTATGTAGATGAATGATAGAGTAGTAAACTCACTGGACTCCCCCCCATGTTGGGAATTCACCTCAAACATCCCTTATGTAGATGAATGATAGAGTAGTAAACTCACTGGACTCCCCCCCCTGTTGGGAATTCACCTCAAACATCCCTTATGTAGATGAATGATAAGGTAAATAAACATTGGAAAAAACAAACAAAAGACAACACTATCACTATAAGTACACAAATGAAAACTTCACCATCAGAATTGTACATGAAAAATAGCTATCAGTGAGTCTTAAGTGATAAGTTGAAGCCTCACAGATTCATAGGTAATCCTTCTTTTATGATTTTTAATGGATGGATCCTTAACGCCAGAAGAACATAACTATTTATATACTGCTAATCTAGTGATTCCCATTATATACGGGTTACTTAAGATTCACAAAAACCTTATGTCACCCCCAATGACACCTATTGTGTCAGGTAGCAAATGGATAACAGCTGCACTCTCTAAGTGTTTAGAAAATCAATTGGCACCTATGTTAAAGTTTAGTAGAAGTTACACAAAAGATACAAATGACTTCTTATGTAGTTTAAAAAGGTGGATTTTTAACAATAATAATACTGTCAATGAGGTTACGATGATGACATTAGACATAACGTCACTTTTTACAATGATGCCAAATGATTTTGGCTTAGAAGCATTGAGAGGTTTTAAATATGCATAGTGGTTATACAAACAGTAAAAGTGAACTTTTGTGTCTCATGATGGATACAGTGCTTAATAATAATGTGTTTATGTTTAAAGACAGGTTCTTCCATCAAAGGTTAGGAGTTGCCATGGGCACCCCTGTTGCCAATACATATGCCAACTTGGTATTGGCTAGATTGGAAGAGATCATGATTTTTAAAGTTGATGGTACTTATAAGAATTCACATTTATTATTGTTTAAAAGGTTTGTTGATAATTGTTTTTGCTGTGGGACAGTAGTAATAATGATTTTAATGCTTTTATGGATATTTTGCATTTGAATACTGAGCTTTTAGTGTTTGATGCTAAATCTTCCTATGAACATGTTTAGTTTCTTGATGTGGATATTAAGGCTATTAATGGGAAATTTGAAACTAAGATCTTTAGGAAAAATGTACAAGCTACAAGATATAAATATAAAATCCCTTGTGAACAAGGAGCAAAAGATCCAGGCTGAGAATGTATTCCAAAATAACAGCAAGAAATCCACAAATAAATGTTCAGGTACCAGTTTATTAACAGAGGACACAAGCACTTTCACAGTTGCTTCTTCAGGTGTAACTCCTGCCATAAAAGCACACACCTTATATACTCTTCCTAATTAGTCTAAATGATCAATTAACATACTAAAACATTTAAAGAGATAGTACACATAGAAATAATACCTAGTTGAAATGCATTTATATTACAAGATACACATACTAAAATATTTTAAAAGATAGTACACATAAAAGCATAAATAAATATCTAATTGAAATGCATTTATAATAGTGGACAGTGAAATTATATATATATATATATATATATATATATATATATATATATATATTCATATAAAAAATATTTAAAAATAAGAAGAATTTGTATAGGAGGCTATGTTGTGTGAAAAATGAAAAACCACCTATGATGTTTAAAGGAACACGACCCTGTGGTCATTGTCCACAGTGCTCCTCTATAGATATGAGTCTATTATTTCATCACCCTGATACTAGAAAAAGCACTGATTTTAGGGCAGGTGCTACATGTGATAGTTCACATGTGGTTTATTTAGCAGAATGTCAGTTATGCCACTGTTTTTATATAGGCAAAACTGATAGAACCCTTAGAGAAAGAATCAGGGAGCATCTGTATCATGTTAGGAAGCAGTCAAAGACTAATGCTCTAGCTAAACATATTAGTGCCATGGGAGATGACCATGTATTTAAGTTTAGAGTTTTATCTCTTATATATGAGAATGGCAGGGGTGGTGATGTAAGAGCTAGAACTGAGGATACCGAAGCAAAATGGATTGTGAGGCTCAGATCTAGTTTTGGACATGGTCTTAACGAGTGCATTCCTATTAAGCCTGTGCTTCGTAATAGACCATTGAATAGATGAATCTTGATTCATTTTTAACATTTCTAACATGTTCAAAAATTTTAAATTTAAATATATTCATTAATATATATTTTTGTCTTGTTAAATATATATATATATATATATATATATATATATACATATATTTTTAAATAAATAAATATATATTTTTAAATAAATATATTTTAAATGAATAAACATAATTTTTTATATGAATATATATATATATATATATATATATATATATAATTTCACTGTCCACTATTATAAATGCATTTCAATTAGATAATATTTATTTATGCTTTTATGTGTACTATCTTTTAAAATGTTTTAGTATGTGTATCTTGTAATATAAATGCATTTCAACTAGGTATTATTTCTATGTGTACTATCTCTTTAAATGTTTTAGTATGTTAATTGATCATTTAGACTAATTAGGAAGAGTATATAAGGTGTGTGCTTTTATGGCAGGAGTTACACTTGAAGAAACAACTGTGAAAGCGCTTGTGTCCTCTGTTAATAAACTGGTACCTGAACATTTATTCGTGGATTTCTTGCTGTTATTTTGGAATACATTCTCAGCCTGGATCTTTTGCTCCTTGTTCACAAGGGATTTTATATTTGTTTCTGCTATATTGCTGTTTTAAGCTACAAGATATGTTCACTATAAGAGTATGCATCCAAGACACATATACAAGGGAGTAGCCAGTTTATAAGAGCTGGTTGGCTTAACACTGAAGATGATAACTTTAATGAAGAAATAAATATGATGGCTAGTGACTTTTAAAGTTGAGGCTGTGCTAATTCTCTAGTTGATAGTATAAGACGTGAAGTCACTGATGTAAGATCTAGTACATATAAGTCCTTTATGTCTATTAGTGATGATGCTGATGTTACTACTGGTAGTACTAATAATAATAGGACTAATAATAGTAGTACTAATAATAATAGGACTAATAATAATAGTACTAATAATAATAGGACTAATAATAATAGTACTACTAATAATAGTACTACTAATAATAGTACTAATAATAATAGTACTAATAATAATAGGACTAATAATGATAGTACTAATAATAATAGGACAAATAATAATATTACTAATTATAATAGTACTAATAATAATAGTACTAATTATAATAGTACTACTAATAATAGGACTACTAATAATAGTACTAATAATAATAGGACTAATAATAATAGTACTAATAATAATAGGACAAATAATAATAGTACTAATTATAATAGTACTAATAATAATAGTACTAATTATAATAGTACTAATTATAATAGTACTAATAATAATAGTACTAATTATAATAGTACTAATAATAATAGTACTAATAATAATAGTACTAATTATAATAGTACTAATAATAATAGTACTACTAATAATATGACTAATAATAATAGGACTAATAATAATAGTACTACTAATAATAGTACCACTAATAATAGTACTACTAATAATAGTACTAATAATAATAGGACTAATTATAATACAGGCTATTTAATGAAATGTAATAGTCATTCTAATATGGTGAGGAATATCATTCAAAAAAGTTGGACAATTTTACATTCTAATATAGAAGTAAGTAATGTAGTAGGTGAGTAACCCAAGTTTATTTACAAAAAAGAAAGGAATCTTAAACAGATTCATTGTAATAAGGATATGAGAACTACATCCAGTAGTCAAATATTCCATAGGTTCGGTACAGCACCATGTCATAATTGCACTTCTTGTAATCATATTAATACTGATGTATATTTTGTACATCCTATTACGAAGAACAATTTTCAAATAAGAGTGTTTGGCACATGCTATACAGAGAATGTAGTCTATATTGTTAACTGTATAGTGTATGATAATTTTTATAAAGGTAAAATGAATATGAAATTTAAAGAAAGAATTGGAGCCCATCTTTCAGAAATTCACAGATGTATAGAGAGCAATGCATTATTCAAACATATATCTAGTAAAGGTAACCATCATAAATTTATTTTTAGAATTTTGCAGAACATAAACATTAATGCACCGGGGGGGGGGGTGATATGTTGAATGGCACAGAAATTGTGGAGTATAAGTGGATTAGTTACTTCAGGGCAGATACACCTCCAGGTTTTAACCTACAAACAGCATTAAACCTATTCTGAAGGCTGAGCAAAATGTTTTATAAGTTTTTGAGCATTTTATTTATATATTTTAATGTTATATAGTATTTTACTGTATATGTATTTTTGTATGTACTTTTAACATTACTAGCTGTGGGTATATGAGAACTTTTAAATATTATTAGTTGTAATCACATGATTTTGTCTTTATTTTTATTGGCTGGTTTAGTATTTAAATAATGGTGTATATGGTCTGTATTTTATGCATTGAAAAAGAGGCTGTGTCTCGAAAGCTTTGCTTTTATTAATTTTACCATTAAAACTACGATTGTTGAACAGTGGTCTTTATTTCTACTGTTGCAAAAAGGAATTAAGTCATCTTGTACCTAGAGGAAATTTGTTTGAAAATTATATAAGACAGAAAGAAGGCTTTGAGAACTACTGTAGAGTCATGATGGTCAAAAGATAATTAACAATAATAGTGTCTGTATCTCAAAAGTATCTGATTATAAGAATTTTCACTTGTATGGTATGACATGAAAACTTTTTCTTTACCAAAATGAACCATAGTATGTTTACATTTTTTCACATTTAATTTGAGAATATTGTCTTTGTAGTAATTCATACTGTGAGTCAGTGGAAGATACCTAATTTAAAGTCATCTGTAAACCTCAATAACCACAGTGCAGGAGTGCTTGTCTGTAATATAAATCTGAGAACTGGATGTTGAATAGTTGAAGGAAAATAGTGAGATCTGTGGTACACAACTGGCAACTTTTGTTTATTTGCAGAAGTAACACCTGTGACTGTAACCACATGTGGGTTCTATCAAACAAGCAGTCAGTTCTGCATCACACACCATAAGGATTTATATTCACATTTACAAGTCTCTTAATAATAACTATAAGGAATACTGTCAAAGGCCTTGGCCAGGTACAGATATTCTGTATAAACTACTGAAGTGACTTTTTCAAAGAGATTAATGAGGTTACAGATATAGGACTTTCCTTTTAAAAACTCAAATCGATGAGGATCTTAGGTTAAGAGGTTTTCAGGGTCCAGAATGATTAATGATGTCTGAAATAATACATTTCATAACGTTATATATGAAGCTAAAAAGATTACTAGATTGATAGTTACCAGGGTCAGTGCTTAGGTAACAGCATTACAATGAATATTTTCCAGGCTTTGGGACTTTAATCAGTGGAGGTGCTTAGAATACAAAGATTAAGTAGATTAAATGGGGGGGAGGTCAGATAGTCCATATTTAGTGCTGATGATCAGGCAACCTGATATGTTATCAGGGTCCACGGATGAGGTGTTCCTGGCTTTTGGGGCTGCTGATAGAACTTGTTCCAATTAAAGGGGTGGTTAGGTCTATGAAATCTGTGGAACACCCCCTAACACTGGATGGAATAAATTTGCTCTAAATCCATCAGCTAGGATGTTAGCAATTCCGCAGGTCAGAGTATGCAGTATAATTGTGGACAACCTCTGAACTTTCTTGATTAACTTCTAACTTTGTCAAAGAAAGATCTGTAGTCATCTTTACACCCAATTTTTATTTTAAATTCATATTTAACTTTGACCTTCATAATGGCTCCATTAACTTCTTTAATAACAATGTTTTTAGATACCCATAAAAATCCGTTGTTCTAGATTATAATGCAAGTAACAGTTTCAAAGGTTTTTCAGAGTGTGAATACAAATGACTGGATTGTGTTTGTATTTATTATGGTCATATTTTGTAATGCTTTGAAAGTGATTGAAATATGTTTGTTCATGTTTTTTTACAGGTTATCAACATTACTTATGCATATCTCTTAACTTTGATGGTTTCTTACAAATACTCTTAAAACAGCATTTATATTACTATACTGAAGCCATAAAATAGTAGATACTGATTGCCTAGTTAAATGTGAAAATAAATAGTTAACTTTATATTTGATAGTTATACAATTTGCCCTACATAGAGCATGCCTATAATATTGGTCATTGTGCATGTAATGCTACGATGGCTCTGCTCATAGACTTTAAAATTCATTGTTTTCACACGATTACTTGAGGTCTCCTACCCAGGGTTAATTTAACTAATGCAGAACTAAAAATATACTTTTTGATTAGAGAGAGAGATTTAGTGGAGTGGTTTAAAGTATTGTGAAATACTGAATTTTGGAATTTTCAGTAAGATGGATGTTTGACAAATAACATCTAATTCTCTGTCTATGTATATATCTGTCTGTCTGTCTATCTATCCATCTATCTATCTATCCATCTATCTATCTATCTATCTATCTATCTATCTATCTATCTATCTATTTACCTATCCATACATCTATCTATCTATCTATCTATCTATCTATCTATCTATCTATCTATCTATCTATCTATCTATTTATCTAATCTAATATATTTCTCTAGATACATGTCTATCTGTCTGTCTATCTACTTATCCATCTATCATCTATCTACCTATCCATCTAACTATCTATCTAATCTAATTTATCTCTCTAGATACATGTCTATCTGTCTATCTGTCTACCTATCCATCTATCAATCAATCATCTATTTATTAATTATCTATCTATCTATCTATCTATCTATCTATCTATCTATCTATCTATCTATCTATCCATCTAATCTAATCTCTCTAGATACATGTCTGTCTGTCTATCTATATGTCTATCTATCTATCCATCTATCGATCAATCATGATTTACTATTATAATTTCGAATCCAACTCTGTCGACCGCACTATGTTAGAACACGGAAAGTCGAACACGGCAATGTTGAACTTCAAAAGCAAGCCTAGGAATGGTTTTAACATGGGTCGAGATAGATGTTCACTGCTATTGCTGAACTACAAACCTTGCCCCTATCTTGACCCATGTTAAAACCCATTCCTAGGCTTGTTATTGAAGTTCGACATTGCCGTGTTCGACTTTCCATGTTTGAACATAGTGCAGTCGAAGGAGTTGGATTCGAAATTATGATAGTAAACCATTAGTCATCTATCAATGCTCTATCTGTCTATCTATCTGTGTATCTATCTATCTATATCTATTTATTTAGAAATATGCAGGGAACTCATTTGACAGTGGAAATGTATGTCCAGCGGAAAAATCCATGGCTATGAAAGATAACTGAAGCTGCTGTAAGTTAAGAAATAGAAGCTGATTACAAGACTGATTTGATCATAGGAGATAACTAGAATAATAACTCTAGGGCCCTTACAAGCCTAGCCAAGTTTTACCCTTATTTCCATGATCAGCACCTATTGCCCTGTCCAAAAGGGACATAGGTGGATCCCCTGGGGTGAACTTATGGTTACCCATCCAATCGTCCAGATTGCATTTGAAAAGGGCCAATGAAGGCTCTGCTTGACATGAAGTGGGAGTCTGTTCCAAATGTGTGGTAACCTCTGGTAGACAAATCTGTCCCTCCAGCAGGTACTATTAATGTCACATACCAGGTTAAGGCCATTAGAGTGAGGAATCCATGTACCATTTGACTTACAGATATGCAGCATTTCCAATAAAGCAGGGTCCAAGATTGCCTTATATGCAAGAGAGAGATCACCTTTGAGCAGTCTGTTTGAAAGAGAATAAAATGACAGTGATTTCAGATGGTCCTCAGAGGACAGTTGCTGAAGATCTTGAATTTTCCTTGTGAGGAACTTTTGTGGTCTCTCTAATTGCTTCAGATGCTTGGAAAGGTACCTCCCAAAAGGGGCATTGCACTCAATTACTAGGCTGATGAGGGAAGAGCACAGGGAGGTTATAACTTTTTTCTGGATGCAATGTCCTTACTTATGAGGTGAGCAATATAGAATTCCCTTCTTACCACTGTGGAGACATTGTGATCAAAGGTAAGGACGTTGTCAACCTGTGTGCCCAGGTCTCTCACTACTGAGTGCGTACATAAGGTGTTGTTACTGATGTGTTAGTTAGCAGGTGCATCACTTTTACTGAAAGAGCTAATAATGCATTTTTTGCATTGAGTTTAAGGCCATGACTTTGGCACCAGTCATTTATTTGGGTAAGATCCTCTTGTAGGATATTGACATCACTTGAAGATTCTACAACCTCTCCCAGTTTGCAGTCATCAGCAAACATTGCCAGCCACAAACCTTTAGTTTTAGCTTGCACTTTGCCAAAATAAATTCCAAACAGTAGAGGTCCCAGTACTGATCCCTGTGGAACACCACTGGTTACAGGTCTGCTGTTGGAGGTGAATTCCCCTGTTTTCACTATATGTGTTCTATCAATGAGCCGGTTAGTAATCCATCTAATGGTTTATGGGTTGGTACCAAGCTGGGTGAGTTTTTCAATTATGCGTGAGAGGAAGGATAGTGTCAAAAGCCTTGGCTAAGTCTAGAAAGGCTGTGTGCACAGATTTTCCCTCATCCAGGGCCTTTATGACTGTCTTGAAGAAGTCCACCAGGTTTAACAGGCATGATCTCCCTTTGACAAATCTAAACTGAGTAGGGTCAAGTGCTTGGAGGTGTTTGTTGAGAAGGTCTATGATGATTATTTTCATGGCTTTGCAGATATGGCTAGTCAGGCTAATAGGTCTGCAGTTCCTAGGGTCAGTGGAAGCACCACCTTTGTGCAGGGGGATAACGGTGGCCTTTTTCCATTCAGCTGGGATGAAGCCAGTGCTTAGACTACGACTGAAAAGAGTACCCAGTGGTGTTGCTAATTCTTGTTTGAGCCCATGTAGGATGCAATCTACAATGTTATCTGGTCCCATGGATGTTGTGTTTTTGACCTTAGAGAGGGCATTCATAACCTGCTCTTTTGAGAAAGAGGGTAGGGGACAGGTGGTAGAGATGTCTTGGGGTAAGTGCAGCAGGGAAGGGGGAGTGAAGTTTTCAAATTAGTCAGCTAACAGGTTAGCAATGTCCACAGGCTCAGTATATGTGGTATTATTAACTACCAGTTTAGCACAAATCTGAAACTTTCCTTTTAGGTTACAGAAGTAACTAAAGAATGCCTTATGATTGCCCTTAGATGAGGAAACTAATTTGGATTCATAGTTTGTTTTGGAGGACTTCACAAGAAGTCTTATTAGCTTGTTCAAGCTGAGAAGGGAGTGTTTCCAGTTTAGGGCTTGTTTCCTCTTACTCTTAGACAGCAATTTCTTCCTCTTATTGTAAAGCCTGTTAAAGGCAGTTGTCCACCATTTAGGTTTACTCTTCCTGGAGTATAGGAACAACGACCATCAATCACAGGTTAACAATTGCTGACAATAAGGCACCGACCAGGAATGCAATAAAACACCATTTAATAGTGTTCAGACTCTGATGAGCCGAGATTAGACTCTGAAAGTTTATTGCATTCCTGGTCAACTGTGGTTTTCAGTTGATCAACATTGCGTTCAATTAAATCCTTCCATTTCTTCCAATTGTTGTGCTTGATTGATGGTTCGCCAACCTTTGCTTCATTGTGGTTCCTATATTGGAGCGGCTCTTAAATTTTTTTCTTCCTGGAGTATCTTGTTTTGGTTCCATCAGGTACAGTTGCATCAAAGCAGTTGTTCAGGTGTTTGTGTAGAGCATTTGTGTAGAACTTGGCATAGTTGCCAGTTTTATCTGAGGGAGGAAGTGCAGTAAAACTATTTATACCATCCTGTAAGAGGTTATATTGTTTTGGTGAAGGTTTTTAGTTTAGTTTGTGCTACTGGGGGGGCATGTGTGATACTAACTTTGAATGGGACTGATCTGAAGTCAGATCTTACAAGCGAAGACCTCACAATGAGGGTGCTACATTGGTCCCCCATATTGATAAGCACCAGATCCAGGGTGTTGGCACCCCTTCTGGGGTTGTCAACTAGCTGGTCCAGGGCAATGGTGTTAATAAAGTTGAGGAACCTTTGGGTAAGTGAGTTTCCATATGAGTAATTTCCCCAGTCACTGTATGGGTAGTTAAAGTCACCCAAAACCATGGTATATGGATATTTTATGAAAATGTCTGGGTTTTCACTGAACTTGTTTGGCTTTTTGTTGATAAACTGAGATTTATGAGTATAGAAATCTTGAAAGAACATGTTGTGCTTCAGTGCCAAACATGGTAGTTTGACTTGATACAGAGATTGTATGAAAATGTAATCTGTGTTCCATATATTTATTTTATTATTTATTTATTGTTGACCAGGTTAGTCCCATTAGGTCTGTGCCCTCTTTTAGGGGAGACCCAAGGTGGTATTAATACTGACTAGGGGACATTTGGCCAGGCATGGGAGAACGTCAGTAGAAACTAGTTTTAATTTTGTTCAATAGTTTAGTGCTTTTGTCCAGATAAAGGACTTCTTCAGAGAAATTGAAATCTGTCTCAATGGAGTCCTACATATTGTCTCAGCATAACATCAACGTTTGGTTCTTGGTGCCAATAGTTATGTTTTCTGCTACTGCTTTGCTTCTTTTACAGTCACCTGAGCTACCACCAACTCTGGCAGATGGCACCTTGCTTTAACAGGGAAGTAAACAGTGTGGGAAGAAATCGTTAGGGAATTGTTATGGCTAGGCTTGTATAGGCCCTAGGGCCGATAGCCTAGTACCAGCCTATGAACCTATGAACATCTCATCCAAAGGATGAATGCAGGAACTATGTGGGAATGTCTTGCAAATATTAAGCATTAAGCATATGGCTTCTGTACAATTTAGGTTTATGTTTTAATACATGCACAGTTGAACAATAGTAGCTTACTATCTGGATTTTGTACTAAGTAATGTCAGATTTTGGCATAGAAGGGTATGTGTGTGGGGTGGTCTGTTTTTTTTTTTAGGAGACATGTCCAGTTAGGATGCACAAATGAAGATGGATGTGTTAATCACCAAGTGGATCCATCTTGGGCCTGCAGGTTGAATTTCTGACTGAAGAATTGTATTTGTAGCAGGGCATATGTTGAGGGCTGAATCCTAATTAAGGTATTTTCATAGCTTCACAGGCTTATGGGAGCTATAAGGCAGTTGAGTCAAAAGACCATATTCACTTTGCCACCACCCACCCTGTTCTGTTTGATACACAAATTGCATTTAGCTTCCTTTTTTAAGGATAAACAGAATGTTAATAGCATGGTAAATAATTTAAATAGTAGTAAGTCTTGTTCTGAAGATTCAGAAGAAAGTTTTTACTCCTGTGCTTCAAATGATGAAGGTGATGAAAGTTTAGATGTTGTTAATGCTTATTGTAAGCGAGATACATCTAAAAGTTTGGTCAAAAGTCAATTTATGCCACCATGTACACACGAAGGTATACAAAATTTTGCAGCCATGGTGGATTTTGCAGTAGAATCACTATAGTTAGATTTTATTAATAATAAAAAACAGTGTATTGAATTTAATTTAACTAAATTAGAATGGAAAGCATTGCAACAACTTAGTAAAAATCTTGTGGTAAAACTGTGAGACAAAAGGGAACAAAGTTGTATTAATGCATTTTTCACAGTATATGCAGATGTGTTTTGACCATTTAAAAGATGCTGAAACTTATAAAAGTGCACTACTAGGGAGCATGAATCAGCTATGCAGAAATTCAAAGATTTGTTACAAAAAGGAAAGCGTTTGGGATACTTTACTAAGGATGATGTAGATAAAAGATTTAATATTGATAATTGTGAGATGGCAAAGCTCTATTGCTTGCCTAAGATACATAGAGACATTTTGCATCCACCAGGTCGTCCTATTGCGTCGGCATGCAATTATTTTTTCAAAAATATGGGCATATTTTGCATAATTTTCTTTTGCCATATGTCATTAAACAAAGTTCTTATATTAAATATAGTGCTGACGTTTTAGATAAGGTATTACCCTTGACATGGACTAGAGATATGTATTGGCTAACAGCAGATGTAAAAAGTCTGTATACAAGTATTAGTCACCAGTATTGTTTAGACGCCTTGCATAACATCTTGGGAGATAGTCCCCTTGCATATTATATTTTGGGATTAGAAGAATTTTGTTTGAAAAACAACTATTTTAAATTTGATAATCAAATATTTCATCAACTAAAGGGCACGGCCATGGGGGCAGCATTTGCCCTGTTGTATGCCAATATTATGATGGGATTTTTTGAACTTGAATTTCTGTATCAGAAAGAGTTCTTTAAAAAGTATGTAGTCAAAATATTATAGCTATATTGACGATTTAATTTTTATATGTGAAGGGGGTAGAGATGAAGTAACAAACTTTCTAGATGATATCCAAGAAAACAGATTCATGTTGAAATTTGATGGTTTCCAGTTGGGAAACAAAGTGAACTTTTTGAACATTAGTCGAGAAGGAAATAAGAGTGGGAAAATTGTTACTAGGGTATATCAGAAATTTGAGGATGGCCTACATTTTTTGGATGCCTCCAGTTGTCACCCCCCCCTATCTCCTGACATCTCTTCCCTATGGAGAATTGACTAGGGTAAGGAGGCTATATAATAATACAAAAGTAAATACTGAGTTACAGAAAACCTCACAATTGTTTATTAAAAGGGGCTATAGTGCAGATGAAGTGCAATTTTCCTTGGACAAGGTTAAGAAAGCTATTATATGTAAACCTAGTGGTTATAATAGAAAATATCAGAATAGAACAAAAGAAAATTCAGATAATTTAAAGAAAATCTATGCAGTTATGACTTGTGATTTGTTAGCAGAAGAAGTAAAACTATGAAGTTCTATTGGACTTCTTTGTTTAATTACAGGGATTTGGTAGATATACTTAAAAATTTTTTTTTTTTCATTCAAAAGGGGTAAAAATATAAATGACATGTTAGTCAGTGCTAGATTTATAAGACCTAGTATAGGTCTGAGTTATAACTCTTATTTTTGGGAACATATCCGTGTGCTAAATGTATAATATGTCAATATATAAGTAGGACATTTCAATGCATTCACTGAATATATTTTCAGCCTAATGCTATGTTTTCATGTAACACAGAAGGTATTGTGTATGGATTGATGTTCATGTGAAATGTTCTATATAGGTGAAAGTTAAAGGGCATTCAACACCAGGTTGCAGGAACATGTCACAGACATCAGAAATGAAAAAATAGAGAGCCCACTTGCAATGCATTATAAAAAACATCATAATAGTAACCCACAAGGCTTATTAGGAACAGTTTGGGAATATATTCCTAGTACACAGTATAACAGTAATGTAAAGAAAAAGCTTTTATGTAAATAAACTCTTTTCATATTGAAATATAGCACTTTAGACCCCAGGGGCATTAGTATAGAAAGCAACTGGAAAGTTTTTATATGAATTTTGCATTTGAAATGTTTTAATTAGTTAATTAATGTTCAAATGATTGATTTATTGATTAATTGATTTATATTATTGTATAAATATGTGCTGCATTTTCTGTGCATGTATTCTCCTTAGCAGGCTACTGCCGAGGCGCTAGAGGTTGGATTAAATATTTTGTGGAAGATCCTGCTTTTTGGTCGTTTATATCTTGGATTTTACTTTTACTTTTGTTTTTTATTTTATTTAAGTATATGTGTGTGTGTGTGTGTGTGTGTGTGTGTGTGTGTGTGTGTGTGGGGTCTGTTTTGTTTTTGGGGGAGCATGCCCAGTTAGGATGCTCAAAGGAAGATGGACGTGTTAATCACCAAGTGGATCCATTTTGGGCCTGCAGTTTGAATTGCTGACTGAAAATTGTGTTTGTAGCAGGGCATATGTCGATGGCTGAATCCAAATGAAGGTATTTTCATAGCTTCATAGGCTTATGGGAGCTATAAGGCAGTTAAGTCAAAAGACCATATTCACTTTGCCACCACCCATCCTTACACTGTACTTCTCTTTCTCAAGATCAGGACAGTTCAGGGACAAATTTATAGGTGCCCATCCAGTCACCCAAACTAGAATTGAGGGATGCTAATGTGTCACATTGTTTAACTTGTTGAAAATGTCTGGTCCGTAATAAATCTTTCCCTCTATCAAGTTTTATTTATCTGTTTGGTGGAGATCTAGATCTCTTGTTCTGTAGATAACTGGGTGATATTGAGGTCATCTGTGGATAATGAAAATTGGTTGGGTGAATAGCCCGATTTTACTTACAAGAAATAAAATAATTTAAAACAGATGCTGTGCTTAAAGATTTGCAAATCCAATGAGTAAATAATATAGGTTCATAGGAGATTACTAGGCTAATGGCTTAAGAACCCTTACAAGCCCAGCCATTATAACCTGATTTTGCCCAATATATGGTTCTTGGGGGGCAAGAGGATGACATTAGTTTGTGCTAATGTCTTGAGTATTTTACAAATTACCCTTGTTCATGAGGATAGGTGCCACCTCAGGTGTGAATTTGCGATTCCCCATACATTGATCCAAACTGTGTTTGAAGAGGGTCAGGGAAGCCTTTGCTTCACATGAATAGGAAGCCTCTTCCAAAGAAGAGGCAATCAGTGGCACATACATTTGTCTCTTCAGTATGTTCTGTTTGAGTCGATGGTTAAGTTTAGATCCCTGCTGTAGATCAGGTGACCCTCATGCTGTTCGACTTACAGAGGAGTAACAGCTCCATCAGGGTTAAGATGCCCTTAATAATCAGTAGGAGACAGAGTAAAGGGATAAGGTTTTTAGTCCAGCCACAGAGGACATGTTGTTTACACCCTGAATCATACCTCTCCATTTCTTAGCACAGGAAATCTGGAGATAAGGAGAAATTGCTTCTAATTAGGTACTTGCGCCTTCTTGGCCCTGGACAGCAACTTTTTCCTTTTATTACAGACTTTATTTATTGCAGATGTCCACCAGACAGGTTTACTCTTCCTTGAGGAGGAGGATTTTGTCCTGTCGGGGATTCCTGATTCCATGCAGCTATATAAATGCCCATATAGTACTTTGGTGTAGGTTTGGACATATGTGCCAGTTCCTATGGAGGGGAGGGGGCTGTGAAGCTGTTTATACCTTCCCTCAGGAGGTTGTAATCAGCTTTGGAGAAGTTTTTTGTTTGACCCTAGCTGGGCAGGGGGGGAGCGGGGGAGATGATGACTTTGAAAGTGACCGCTTTGTGGTTGGATCTTACCAGGGAGGATGACACTGTAGGGATGCTGCAGTTTTACTCATATTGGTTAATACCATGTCCAAGATATTTTCACCTCTTGTGGGGTGTTGACCAGCTGGTCCAAGGCATTTGCAATGATGAAATTAAGGAATCTCTTGGCATTTGTGTTTTGGCATGAGTAGTAGTTATTCCAGTGTATGGTTGGATAGTTGAAGTCACCCAGGACCAGGGTAAAGAGTTGAATCGTGATAGATTCTAAGAGGTCCAGACAGATGGAGATTGCTACACCCTGTAGCTTCTTTGTGAAGAACCTCTGAGCTCACTCCAGCTGCTATAAGTGGCCAGTCAAGTACATGCTAAATGGCGCATTTTACTCTATTATTGGTCAAATGAGGGCTGAGCACAGCAGGAATATAATTTCCTTGGATCTGGATGCCATTCCTTTACTTATAAGTTGTACCACATAAAAGGACGTCCTCACCACTGTGGACACTTGGCAGTCAAAGTTCAGATTACTATCTACCTGTGTACCAAGATATCTCACCTTTGAATCTACCCTTAGGAGTGTACTACTGATGTTGTAATTTGCAGGGATATTTGACTTTCCAAAGGGTATGGTAATGGATTTTTTCACATTTAGTTTTAGGATATGCTTCTGGCATCAGTCATTTGATCTTGACACTCCTGAAAGATGTTTACATCATTGGGGGATTCTGTGATTGCTCCAGTTTGCAGTCATCTGCAAAGGTTGTCATCCAGAGGCCTTCACATTAACCTTGACTTCAGAGAAGTATAGACTGAACAGGCATGTTCCCACCACTGTGCCTTGTGATACACCACTAGAAACTGGTCTCTTGCTGGATCTGGATTCACCCACTTTAACCACTTGTCCTGTCCATGAGTCAGTTGGCTATCCATTTGGTGACACTGGAATTTATGACCAGTTTTGTGAGTTTACTTATAATACCAGAATGGGGAATTGTGTCAAATGCCTTGTCCAGTTCAAGGTAGGTGGTATGTACTACTTTGCCCTCATCCATGGCCTTAGTGACTTTCTCAAAGAAGTCCACCAGATTCAGTAGACTTGACCTGCCCTTGACATACCCAAATAGACTTGGGTCAAGTGTTTGGAGGTTTTCTGTGTCATTAACAGTGACGTTAGTAAAAAAAAAGGAAGAATTCCTTGTTATATTTGTTCTTTTTATAAATATATTACAAAATAAACTAGCTTTGTCCTTCCAGTTACTCAGGAATCATATGAGTTAATATATTGTTTTACCACATGCTTGATGGAGAATACAGTGCATGGAGTAACTTCTGGTAACAAGGGCACATTTGGCTAGGCGTGTAAGGGCCCTCAGGCCATTAGCCTAGTAACTTCCTATGAGCCTATGATCATATATTTTTTCTAGCTTCTATGTAGGCAAAACTACTAGGAATTTAGGGGAAAGAATGTCAGAGCATATATCTGACATCCGACAAGAACTGTTAACTAATGCAGTAGCAAAACATGTATAGAACTGAATATCTATTACTGTCTCTGACCTTTGGAGCTTGTAGTACAATTGTTTGTCTAGAGAGGCCTAGCTGTTTCTTCATTGGAGGGGTGCTCAGTCTGGTTTGATCTGGCTAGAGTTACTACTACAGGGCTTTCCTTTTGTTTTTTTTTTCTTTTTTTATGGGATAATTTGGCAAGTTCCTGTTTCTCTGCCTTAAATAGTCAGTGTTTAAACCAGTTTGTACTTGTTTGCTCAAAGCTGCAGTGAGTTAGGCCTTCTGCCCTTGCTCTTCTGTTTTACAAAAACTGCTGTGCGACTACAAAAGAGAAGTGTTTATTTTAAATTGTTTCTGCACTTCTGATTAACTAAAACGATATTTGCTGCATCTCTGTTTCAACTGTGCAACTTTTTTTAGGCTTAGTGAATTCAATCCTTACCTCTATTCTGATCTTGTATCCCACCCACCCAACCAAAAAGTGTTGTTGTGATATTAAAGCTTGGTGACTTTTGAGTTGCCCGTCTCTACTATACATTTGATATTGGACACTCCCCCCAGTCCCATGACATCAGCTCATTCTACTGAGTACAGTGAGATCCGTTGTGAAGCCCCACCCCTTTAGCTGCTTAACCTTGAATTATCTTCTGTCTCTTTACTTTTTACTTAAAAAAAAAAAACATATTGTGCCTCTTCCTACTTCATTTTGCTGCTTGTGCTTAGGTGTTCAACTGTATTTAGTTTGCTGTATTTGTTACTGCTTGTTGGTATCCTTTTATATTGATGACAGTATTTTACTGAATTGCTGCTTTATTTGAGCTGTTTTTTACTGTTGTGATTGTGAGCTAATTTAGCACATTTGCACAGTTTAAAGCAATTTACTGATCAAATGCATTTCATTATTGTTCAACTGTATTTCATTGCTACTTACTGCAATTCATTACTGTTTAACTGCATTTTACTGCAATTCATTACTGTTTAACTGCATTTTACTGCAATTCATTACTGTTTAACTGCATTTTACTGCATTTCATTACTGTTTAACTGTATTTTTCATACTGTGAGTTCTGTTTTTGTTTGTAAGTGGTTAATCTATACTTTTTGTGAGTTTTACTGTGTTCTTAAGGGTCTATATTAGATCACTGAAAGCTTAAAAAAGCGATCGGTGATTGATCAAACTTATGTAAGTGAAAGCTTAAAATATCGAAGTAACAAAAACCCAAATTTTTTCCTAGGGAAAGAATTCAGTTGTCCATTTCTGTTGCTTCGGTATTTTCAGTGCTGTGGTGGAAAGTTACGGGTTGGGTTCAGGTAAGTGTGCGATTGTCTGGATGTGAGTGTTAGGGTGGGTTAGGTGAGTTAGGGTTAGGGCCCGGGTTAGGTATGTGTGCAATTGTGTGGATGTGAGGGTTAGGGCGGGTTAGGTGATTAGGGAGCAGGTGAGGTGAGTGTGTGATAGTGACAGACCTTAGGGTTAAGGTTTGGGTTAAGATAAGTGGATAGTTAGTGGTGTGTGTATAGTTTAGTGTGGGGTTTGGTGTCAGATTTTAGGTGTATGTGTGTGGATTGCTGTTTGTTTGTTGTGCTTGTATTGTGTGTATGTGTTTTGGAACAGCGATTTTTTTTACCTAGGAAAAAAACTCGCTGTTCTGACAGTTCGAGATTGTAAGCTTTCGCTTACATAAGTTCGATCAATCACCGATCGCTTTTTTAAGCATTCGGTGATCTAATATAGACCTGTTCTTAACCCTTAAATTGAGTAGCATAGTCTGATTCAGATTTTCTGCTTCCAGAGCTGCAACTGCTTGGTTTTTAACCCTTTGTGAGGTATTCCAACTACAAGTTCTCTCTTAGTAGCACTAGTATGATCACCTAGTAGTACTACTGTTAGACCTTCCACCATTTACCCTCTTAGCTATACTTAGGTCTCTCCCTCAGTTTCTGGCAAATATGGATGGACAATTTCCTACATATTCTCCTGCCAGTCTGATTGATATGGGCATCCTGAGACAGTGTAGCAATTGCCTCATGCACACAGACAACCACCTACTACTACCACCTAGGAACACAATTTGTGAGAGATGCAGTTACATTAAGAACCTAGAGTCCATACTCTCTCCCTCACAAGCCAGTATATCTGTGACTGAGAAGGTTGTCAGCATGAAAACTACACCTCAACCACCATCCACACCTACACAACACACATCCACCTATGCGGAGGTCTTAAAAAAAACATACCCAAACAAAAGAGACCTGCGAGGCAAAAACACAAGCGAACTCCACTACCCACCAAACTACACACCACACATAGTCCAATCACCCATTTCTTACATGCGCAAAGACCTAAACATAAACCCAACATATTCATCACAGGAGACTCCATTGTGAGACACAAAGATGTGCTTCTCACCAGGTTGGATAAGCAGAAAGTCATGGTTAGTTGTCTGCCAGGGGCCAGAATCCGTCATATTACATAGACACTCAAGTGTCTCAACAACAGATACTGTTATGACTCTGTCATAGTCCATGTTGGAGTAAATGACTTGAAATGTACCTTCCTGGACTATATGAAGAGAGACATGATCAAGCTCGCTAAATATATGTCCCAGGCAGGCATGTTCCTAGCCTTAAGCAGCATTCTACTGTCACCCAGAATGATGCCGCAATACAAACAGAAAATTATTGACTTTAACATTGGCTTTTCTGGTGTCATTCAAAGGGGATCCAGTACCTAACAGCCTGGTATGACATGATTGACAAGCCACGATGCTTTGCCAGAGATGACCTGCATCTGTCTCCCTTGGGTTTCAGGCAATGCCATAAGGTCAGAACTGCCAACATGACAATTCCATCAAAATGCAAATTAAAGGTCATGCTGCTAAATTCTAGGACTCTAAACATGAAACTTCACTCATTGCAAGCATTCTTAACCCTGGAAGATGCTGACATTTGTGCAGTCACAGAAACCTGGTTCAAAGCTGCGGAGAGCACCCCAGCCATGCCAGGTTACTCATCCTATCATACATTCAGACTCCAAACTCTGGGCAGCAAAGCAAAAGGAAGTGGAGTTGCAAAAAAAAAAAAAAAAAAAAAAAAAAAAAATATATATATATGGTTCCACTTCATATCATCGAATTTCATTTCATCGAATTTGAAAACATCCAGACCAAATTGTCGAAAACCCACATCATCGAATCTCAAATCATTGAAAACTAGATAGCAAATAGAAGTAACATTCCACAGAGTTAGTACTGCATTTATGCAGGGGGGCAAGCCCCCCTGCACCACCCATGTCGGGGGCTCCACCCCCCACACCCCCCCGTAATTAAATATACCAAATCCAGGGTCGCACTACAGTGGGATTATTTGTGCCCCCCTGCATACATGCAGTACTAACTCTGTGGAATGTTACTTCTAGTTGCTTTCTAGTTTTCAATGATATGAGATTCGATGATATGGGTTTTCGACGATTTGGTCTCGATGTTTTCAAATATATGAAATGAAATTTGATGATATGAAGTGGAACCATATATATATATATATATATATATATATATATATATATATATATATATATGTATGTATATGTATGTATGTATACATGTACATATATATATATATATATATATATATATATATATATATATATATAAGCTGTACACACCTCCAGTCTGGTCAAACAGTATAATGCACAGGAGACTGCAGATTACCATTGACAAAACCCCTATTCAAATCATAGCTAGCTACAGGCCTCAACATTGACTCAAGATGCCCACTAAATCTATCTGGACCTCTTAGAATCTATCAAGATTCAAACCTATACCCTGGTCCTGGGCGACTTCAACTATCCAACCATACACTTACTCATGCCAAAACACAAATGCCAAGAGATTCCTTGATTTCATCAATGCAAATGCCTTGGACCAGTTGGTCGATACCCCACAAGAGGTGAAAATATCTTGGACTTGGTATTATCCAACATGAGTAACCACTGCAGCATACCTACAGTGTCATCCTCCCTGGTAAGATCTGACCACAAAGCAGTCACTTTCAAAGTGACCATCTCCCCCGCCTGCCCAGCTAGGGTCAAACAAAAAACTTCTCCAAAGCTGATTATAACCTCCTGAGGGAAGGTATAAACAGCTTCACAGCCCCCTCCCCTCCATAGGAACTGGCACATATGTCCAAACCTACACCAAAGTACTATATGGGCATTTAGATAGCTGCATGGAATCAGGAATACTCAACAGGACAAAATCCTCCTCCTCAAGGAAGAGTAAACCTGTCTGGTGGACATTTGCTGTAAATGAAGTCTATAATAAAAGGAAGATAATTGTTGTCCAGGACAAAAAAGGACATGGTATCTAATTAGAAGCAATCTTTCCTTACCCTGAACAAACAAATATGAGCACTAGTGAAATTCTCCAAAGCAAACTTCAAGTCCAAACTGGCCACATCTACTAAAGACAGTCATAAGGCCTTCTTCACATATGTCTGCAGTCTCAAAGGAAGCACCAAGATCTGCTCAGAACTGGTGGTCAAGGACACCACATACACAAATGCTGGCAGACAGAGTCAGTGAAAACTTCTCCTCTCTGTCCCCCCATCAGTAAATTGGGACATCCACAGCACCTGCTTCCTTCCCCCTATCTCTAGGGAACAAGTCATGACTGACCTCTCAAAGGCAAAACAATACAGACTCCATGGCACCTGATAACATCCCAGGCTGCATCCTACATGAACTCAGGCAAGAACTTTCACCCTATTCAGCCAAAGCCTGAGTACTGGCTTCATTCATGCCAAATGGAGGATAGCCACTGTCGTCCCTTTGAACAAAGGTGGAGTGTACATCGATCCAGGAAATTATAGACCCATCAGCCTAACTAGCCTGATCTGCAAGGCCATGGAGCAGATTATCATGGATCTCATTAATAAGGACATTGGCAACCACCAAACACTCGATCCCACACAGTTTGGTTTCGTCAAGGGGAAGTCATGCCTGTTAAATTTGGTCAACTACTTTGAGACAGTCACCAAAGCCATGGATGAGGGAAGACAGCGCACACCACCTACCTTGATCTGGCCAAAGCCTTTGATACTATTCCCCACTGGAGTATAATAGATAAACTCTCTCAACTAGGCACCAATCTATATGTTACCAGATGGGTATAAAACTGGCTCACTCATAGAACCCACCTAGTCAATGAGGGAAAGCCACCACAAGCAGTAGACCTGTAATGAGCGTTGGATCCCAAGGATTGGTCTTGGTGCCTCTGTTATTGGGATAAACTTTTTTAAGGGGCAGGCCAAAACCAGTGGACTGTGGCTGATCAAGTTTGCCGATTACTGCAAGCTGGGTACTGTCATCAATTCCCCTAGTGATGTGGACATCCTCCAGGAGGGTCTCACCCAAACAAATGACTGGTGCCGGAAAAATGGCCTCAAACTGAATGTCAAAAAATGCATTACCATCCTCTTTGGGAGAGTGACAGCCCCACAAATGATCACATTAATAACAAGGTCCTAAGCAATGCAATCAGTTGTGAGGGACTTGGGCACTCAGGTTGATAGCAAACTGACTTTTGACCACCATGTTACCTTCATTATATGGAAAGTTTTGTACATGGCCCACCTCATTAGTAAGGGCATCTCATCCATGGACATGGAGATCATAACATCCCTGTAGTCTTCCCTTAGTACAGCACCCCCTTTCAGCATGTACCTCACAAAGTACATGCAGCAGCTGCAGAGACCACAGAGGTTCATCACCAGGAGAATCGAGAGCCTCAAACATCTACCCTACACAGATAGGCTAAAGGCCCTGTCCCTGTACTCAGTCTCATACAGACTCCTCAGAGGTGACCTCTGTCTGGCATATAAAGCAATCTCAGACCCCGCCTTGATAGGACTGTTGCATATCCACAAGTCAAGCTCCACTCGAGTAACCCACATGTGTGACTTCAACCTGGTCTGTGAAATCAGTAGGACTTGTTGGTGGGACAGATTTGTGTCTCATTGACCTCATCTTCTTTGGAACAGACTCCCTCTCCATGTCAAGCAGAGTACCTCATTAACCCTTTTTAAGTGCAACCTGGATAACTGGATGGGGAACAGTAACTACACCCCTGGGATTCCACTTGTGTCCCTGCTAGACAAGGGCATTGGGTGCTGACTTGTCAGAACATGGGCTAAATTCTTGGCTAAGCTTGTAAGGTCCTCAAGGCCAATAGTTTAGTAACTTCCTATGATCCTATGAAATAGAACATAAGGATACTTTTAAATTTAGAGTGATCCAGAGAATATTCCCTAACATAAGAGGTGGTAATATTTTATTAGATACAGAAATAGCTGAATATGCATTTAAGTGCTGAGCGGAAACCTGATCTGAATGTTTCATAGATTCATACTAGACTAACTGCGCTTGTGGTACATTTTAAGTCTAGCCAATTAACCCAAGTAAGAATCAAACCCTGCACATTGTGTCTGTAAGGTAAACACCTTAACAATTAAGCCAACCTCCCACCCAATTAATATTAAACCAGTTTTGAACCACTGACAAGAAAAGCTGAAAGTAAGTATGTTATATAACATATTGTAGGTAGTTTTAATGCTTTATCTTAGATATACTTAAACGTATATACATTTTATTTTGTGGTTGTCCTTTAAATTATAGTTGCATTTTATTTATCTAAGTTATGTCATTTATATTTTAGAACATGTTTAAATGTTTAATGGATTATATCAATTAATGGATTAAGAAAGGCTTTTGCTGAAAGCTTTGCTGTTTTCAGGTATTATTCTTATCAATATAATGTTAATTCTGAACACTACTAGTTGTTTCTTAATATTTTAACAGAACATAAGAAGGACTTCAGAGGCTAGTTTAAGTCTGCGATTTGCCCTGCTAACCCTGATGGTATATTTTAGCATCATTTTGATAGTTTTGATATTATGTTTGACATGGGGGGTTGTAGATCTACTGTATGAGTTAAGAATTTTTATTCTCTTTTGCATTTTGTTTATTTATATTAATGGACAACCAAGGCTGTTTATTCTCTAAGTTCCTAATATATTTTGTTATAGTGAAGAGACTCATATCTAGACCCTTATAGGTTCATAGGTTGGCACTTGGCTTTGGCATGAGGGCCTATACAAGCCTAGCCATAACAATTCCCTGACTATTTATACAGACACAGAAGACATGTGTAAAGATAGCAGCTATCTCACATAGGGAATTTGGGACTGTTAATATTGCAAGAGAAATTCACTCATTTGTATAAAGTAAAGTAAGGATTGCTTGTTTAAATTCTTTCATTATAGATTTATTGGCTGGAGGGGGGGTGTTAGTGATTTAGTGATTTTTATGGAGAAGGTTACAAGTTAGTGGTCAGAGTTAAGTATGAATGGAACAATTAGAGAGGTATGGTAAATATAGAAATTATGTTAGAACTACGTCAAGAATACTTTGACTTCTGATTGGCATACTGACTATCTTTTACAGGTGGCTTTTGTTTATGAGGTCTAGACATTTCTGGACGTACCCAGATTTTGAAATATATGTGTCCTGGGTAATTTGAAGGGTAATTAAGATCATCCATTATAACTGCATTTTTAGTAATAGAGGTAATTCCTCAAGTACTATTAGGACTCTATTGTGGTCATCTGTGGACATATTTGGAGGGTTGGGATAATGGTTAAGTTATTTACCTCACAGACACAAGGTATAGAGTTTGATTCTTACTTTTGAAATGGAAATTGGCTAGGTTTTAAAATGGCTCACAATGTCAATTTGCCTAGCACTTATGAAACCATAGCAGACTATAAATTGGTATTTTTTTTCAGGGAAAGTTTGTGGCTATCTAATATCTGTCCAGTTATGATATTGTCATTGACCAATATAGATATGCCCTTGCACTTTCCCCTCAGGCCTGCATGTTTGATAAGTGCAGAAGCCAGTTATAGTCTTAAACCAGGTGTCAGGTACTACACAGACATGGATGTGTTTAAGCTGCAAGAGTATCTGAAGGTCCAGCGATTTATCATGAAGATGTGTGGCATTGAGTAGAGTATCTTTTCTGGAATTTGGACTAAAAACTGAATTTGGGATGGTTGTCATACCTATTGGCAAGTGGGTTTGAAAGTCCATTAGTTGGATTCTGCCTAAGAAATGCACCATGGGGGCAGCAGTTGCTTTAGCCAGTACGCAGAAGTCTTGAAATGAGAGGTGTAGACCATATCTAGCAAAGCAAGCTGGACTTTCATCCATTTCATCCCATACTGATATATACTGTATCCACATATGTATGACACCAACTACTTAATTAATGGTTACAGCCTATTATTTTTTTTTCTGTATGGAAGCATCATTCTTTGTGAAGGTAGGATTCCACGCAGGATCGATGTGTTACCAGCATTTGACACATACATAGTGAAAACAGTGAAAGTTGTCTGAGATCATAAAACTGACATTGACTTCACTATTGAAAATAGAATGTTAAATGACTCCACCAAAGAGGGGTGGATTTGTAGATATATGGCCTGTGATCATCTATGGAAAGGTTTATGGATGATGTCAGATTATTAAGTTGTAGTCGATATGATCTTGTGTTTTTTTTTTTTTTATGGACATTACTCTTTAGAACTCTAATGAGTATCAGATAGACATGTATTTTTAGTGGAGCTTGGTTTGGGATTGGTAATTTGCTACTTTGCTCAGAACTGTGAGGAGAGTTATACATGAGTGATCAATATGATATCAATATAGGTAACTGGTATTATAAATGATGAACGTATAGATTTCAATTAAGAATTCTTTTTTTCACAAGAAAAGCATTGGATACTTGTTATTTAAGGTAAGGCAGAAGAGTTAAACTACAGAGAAATGAGTCTAACATTGGTGATGTAGTTAAATACAACACTGTTATCATATTAAAAGTATTGCTATCTATGTGTTATGATGTAAAAGTCTGTCTGTGGAGTACATGGCTAGATAGAAAAATTAGTTTAAGAATGTGTTTGAAAAGTATCATGAATCAATAACATTTTTAAAGAATGTCTGCTATGTGGTCTGTGATGCATGGCATTGTTACAAAGAAAAACAAAATACTCAAATAGAGACTCAAACAAAACATGTGACTTTTTAATGCATTTGTTCATTAATAATAAGCACAACTTCATCAGAAAATGATCAGATGAAAACCCCAACTTTAAATAATAAATCATGTGATCAAAAATCAGCTGACTCTCAAAGCACCCATTGTTAAAGAGATCACCATAATAAAATTATCAAACTAAACAATACAAGCTTCTAGCTTTTAACATACATTTTATGTTAATTTATTCATTTAAACCAGGTGGAATATCTGCAACCAGTTTTAGCTGCCATTTATCTTCATGAACTTCTAAGATATTGTTCAGATCGCACGTTAAAATCAGTTTTGATTTGTAATAAAACAAAAAAAATACAATTATTTTAAAACTTTACATAATTTGTGCTTAGTTAGGGTATTGGTATCATCACCCCTCAGTATTGCTAGTCTATACTCATTAATTCTATGTGAGAGCATTCTAGTGGTTTTACCTGCATAGAAACCCTTTTAAGAAGCACAGGTTGAAAGGTATACAGCTTGACTGGATTTACAATCGTACCATCCATTATTTATTTTCTTCTCCACTGTGCCTCAGAAGAACAATATGCCCATTGTTGACAAAATTGATCAACACATTTTTTTCAGACATCTGGTTTATTTATTTCAGAGATAATTCACCAACAAATTTACAACAGTTCAATGTACAAAGTGGGTACATAGAAACAAAAAATACAACCATATTGGGTATAAGACCATATAGAGAATTTACCAGCAAGGTTACAATAAACAAGGAAATGGCACATAAGCAACAATACTGTTGATAGCTTTGCATTTAAAAATAGTAGTATAACTTGATATAAAGATTTTTGACCTTTAGTTAACCCACAACTATATACCCTCAGTAGTGGTGCTGCGGTAGCGTTGTCGCCTCACAGCAAGACGTTGTCGCTCACAGCAAGACGTTGTCGCATTCGATTCTCAGCCTGAGCGTCTTTTGTGTGGAGGCATGCATGAATGGGCGTGCCTTCGTTGAAGGTTGTGCATCAGGGCTGGTAACTCGGCACGTAAAAATCAACTACCAAACATTAGCGGACCGGAGTTCCGCTGTGGCGACCCCTAACTGGGATAAGCCGAAAGACACAACAAAAAGTTAACCCACAACTATATACAATATTTACAACTGCTATGATGAGAAATCTCGTAGAGCAGAGAGTTTTACTGTTTTGTGCATTCTATGCAATTAATATGAAACTGCAGACTTTACCCTGATTATTTTATTATTACATATTCAGAGGACAGAAGGCAGTGGTTATTATAAGCTAATGTCTGTAATATCTACAAAGAGTATTATTCCTTAAGAATATGGTCAATGAGAAAACCCCAAAACTTCTGGTAGTAGGAAGGTTTTTTACTATTTCTTGTTATCATTTTATGGGAGGTGATGTATTTCAGTGCCATGTTTCTGTATCCTTCCCATGCTAATTTGGATCTATCTAACCAGTTCTGAGTGATATAAAGTTTCATTAACATGAAAAGAGTGATAAGAATGTAGAATTTCTGCTGGGTATTCTGTCTGTGGCAATGCGAAGGATTGCAAACTCCCATGAAACAGTACTTTTCCCACCTCCCATCTTTTCTAGCCTGACTCTTAATGGACCCCATAGATTTTGATAAATGTGCAATACCAAAGTATGTGAAGTAGGTCTGCATGCATCTTCAGGCAGAAAGGGGAAGAGTTTCAGTTACATTTATTCAGTCTAACTGGTGTGAAATAAGCATTATTATTGATCATTAATTGTGTATATAGTAGATTTCAAAAAGGAGATAATTTAAAACTGTTTTCTATAGCATGTGAAACTTGTTCCATGGCAATTTTTTATTTAGAGAATAGGGTACAGGCTTGATATTTTATTATTGTAATTAATTTGTACACAGTAGAAAGCATTTTCTTTTTATACAATAGACATCTCAGAATCGTTAATGAAGTATTAACATCTGTTTGCACATCTTCGAGTATGGTTTTGAAAGTTGCAATGAGTTCCATGATTTGTCTAATGATGATAATGTATTTTTGGCTTAAGTTGAATTTTTCCCTTATTTCATCAGTGGTTTTATTTTTAAGTTTGTAGGAGTCTCAAATTATGAAGTTTTTGATTAATGGATACTGGGCAAGATTTAACATCTTAGTCCCTATTGTTAAGTTAGGGTTTCAATGAATTTGTTGTAATAGCTTTAGAATATGTGAAAGGCTTAGAAATTCAAAACATTCTTGGAACATGAGAATTTTATGCTTAAGTAAGTTATTTTTTTTAAGTTTGAAATCTCTATGAATGGGAGGGCTTTGGGGTTAAGTCTGTATTCTTTAATGTGATTGTGCCATAATTTAACCCACAGTGGGAACCAATCATTGGTCAGTTGGTTATACTCAGCAATCTGGATAATTGAACATATTATTTTATAGTACAGTTCAAAATCTGGTAACCCCATGCCTCCTATATCGGTTGGTAGTATTAATTTTGTATAACTAATTCTGGTTGTTTTCGAATACCAAATAAATTTTAGTCTATATCATATAACTGAAGAGGCGTTTCAGTGAATGCCTCTTCATAGGTTCATAGGTTCATAGATGTGTACTAGGTTAATGGCTCTGGAGCCTTTACAAGCCTAGCCCATAGAAGTCCCCTGGCATTGTGCCGCCCGATGTTATTTCCCAGTACCTCTATCAAGTAGACACATACACAGCAAATGCACAAAACTGTGAATGCTGACATCAACAATTTCTTTCCCTGAGAAAGAAATCACTTGCCTCAAAACATAAACACATCATTACAAACATGACAAAGTGGGGGTTCACCCCCCACACCCCCCAATTTGGGGGGCTATGCCTGCACACTCCCCCTAAGTAAATATACCAACTCTGAGATCTCAATGTAGTGGGGTAGATGGCAAACTTACAGGGATGGCAAAGCAATTTCTTTCCCAGGGAAAGAAATCACTGATGTCAGCGTTTGCAGTTTTGTGCATTTGCTGTGTATGTGTCAATGAAGAGACATTCACTGAAGCACATCTTTGGTTATTTAATATAGACCCATAAATTTGGATAGGGCCTTATTTACTTTTTTGAAAAAGGATTTACAAATTGTAATATTAGTGGCATTGCGCTGGTAGAGAAGTTTCAGAAGAATATTCTTTTTAATTATTGCAATTTTAGATAATAGTGGGAAACTCATGTTTTCCCATCTCTGCAGATCTAGCTTTACAGCTGTCCATTTTTTAGAAGGTTATTTTGCATATTTGATTTATGATTATGCTCAAAGTTTACCCCTAAGTATTTTAGTGAGTAGCTTGTTTTAATAGAAGTGTGCGGAAAGTAAGCTATGTTATGACCTGGGGGTAAGTGGGAATATGAAGGTTTCAAGGTATTAATTTCATAATTTGACACTTTAGAAAAATTGTCAATAGCATTTAGGATTTTGTTTAGGTCTGTATTTGGTAGCTGAAAGTATATGTTAATGTCATCTGTGTATGCTGTTAAGGTTAGGTTATTATGCAAAATTTCTGGAATATGGTGGAATGTTCTTTGTTTTATATATAGAAATAAGGGTTCAATATAGAGGTTAAATAGATAGGAGGCAGCCATTAATTATTTTTATTGGGTTAGACTGTGTCTTGTTCAAGAAAAGTGTCATGGTGGAGGACTTACAGAGCATTTTAATTAGTTCAATGAATTCTTCAGGGATATTATAATATGACAGTGTTAATATAGAAAATCTAAGTTTACTCTATCAAATGCTTTAGTTGTGTCCAAGGTGAGAGCATACCTGGGGTGTTTATCTTTCCTTAGTAGCTGAATAGCTGCATCTAGAGTGAGAACATTGTCCCATGTTGGCCTGCCCATCATGAAACCAGATTGTCCAGATGATATAATGCTGGATAGTATTGTCCCATGTCTGCCTGCCTATCATGAAACCAGGTTGTCCAGATGATATAATGCTGGATAGTATTGTTTTGAGTCTGTTGGCCAAAATTGTAGTCAGAATTTGAATATCTATATTTATAAGAGCAATTGGCCTGTAGTTCATGGGGTTCTTATTATCAGAATTAGTCTTCGAATTATTAAGGTAGATGTCAGTGAAGCCCATTTTAGTAATAAAATTATATAATTTCAGGAGAACGGGTAAGAGTTTGGATGCAAAGGTTTTGTAAAAATTAGAGGAGAACATATCAGGCCCAGGAGATTTATTTAACTTTAGCTTCTTCTTAATCACATTTCTAATTTCTTCAATTGAGAGGGGTGATTTTAGCAGGTTAGCTTGATGATTTTCAATTACTGGAAATTTTATATTGTTAAGAAAACTTTTACAGTGTTCTCCTGAGGTTTGTTTCAGGGGTCCATATAGTTTTGAATACATTTCTACAAAGATATCCAGTATTTCTTGATTTGTATTTGCTGTTTTGTTGTTATATGTTTGTAGTGCCCCCACAGGTGTAGCTAAAGTAGATATGGGTTCCTTCCTACCTGACTCTAGTGATGCCCCTATAGGCCCAACACACCAAGGTGGCAAGAATGACAGATTTTATTCTAGGTGACACATCTAGTTTAAAAAGAAATAGGACAACCACAAACAAATTATTTCAACAGTGGACCAGTTAGCAATAAGGCAAGGTGAGATATGCATGCAATGAAAACATACATTCACCCTCTTCCCCAGAACTCAACAGAAAAAAGGTCTTGGCATTCAAACATGCACAAAGAAGGCAATATCAATGAGCAGTAAAACGTTATAATGCAGCAATACAAACACGGGAAAAATGTAATGTCATTAAGCAATAAAAGAGTTATAATACAAGAATACAGGTATGAGAAAATGCACTGTCATTGTACAGCAAAATTCTTGAAGGCAACAGTGCTAACATGAGCAAAATGCAATGTCATTGAACAATGAAGATTTATAATGCAACAGTATAAATATGATAAAATGCAATGTCATTGAGCAGTACTAACACCCTCAACCCCCTTGATCAATTCTAAACAAACCAACTATGAAACATTCTATTATATCCTGTTCACTGGCCAGTGACTACTTACAGTCTTGCTGCCAGCATGATGGGGCCCACGTCAGAGCTCATATGGATCCCAGTTATTTGCAATCCACAAAGCATTTGGGGGGATCCACAATCTTATAAAAATATAAAATGATGGCCAGAGCCTCTCACCACTGCGTTGAAAATATCCTATTGACCAGGCACCATGGTTCCTCTGATGAGAAAAGTAGAAAAATCACCTGCCACAACTCTGGTAATCATCTAAGGTTTCTCTGTACTAGGCCCAAAGGAACTCCTTTTCTTGCTGAATCATATGCGGGCGTGGAACTACTGGTTTCAGACTTCTCTCCTGATTCCACAAAATGCCATCATCCAGGATTTCAGCAAAAGACAGACACAATCTGCTACTTCACTTCCCTGTTCCAAAGCACTAGAAAAGAAATCCAGTCATGTTGCAAGGCCCTTTTTCCCTTCAGCTACATGTTTCAGTCTTCCCTCCTTCAGCTAGTATCTCCGTCTCCTATTTCACTTTCAAAATTGCCTTTTATATTCCTGAAAAGAGCTCCAACGTATGATGTAATGAAAAACTACAGTCTATTACTTCTACAATGGAATACAGTGGGAGCTACACTCTCCCCCCCACTTGAAAATCTTGGGTCCCCCCAAGTCAAAGGTAGATTATCAGCAAAATATTTACATGCACTAATGCACCATCACCTGAACAATATTTTTGCATTCAAAAGGTACATTCCACCAAGGGTAATCAGCCTTATGCGTAACTTGGGAAGGGGTGTCACAACTGGAATAGGCGGCATAGGTTTTATGGGCACAGACTCTCTGATGAGCTGTGGTCACAGGTTCCTGTGTACTATGTCCCAAACTGTTATATGTAAGCCTCTGTGGGTGGCAGAATCAGTCTCTGCAGTTTTGGTTCGGAAGAGACAGCTAAGGAATTTTGCTTGTAAGGTCTGTTACTCACATCACATTCAATGTCCAGTTCTTCAGTAGGCATATTGTCTGCATCTAAGATCTCCTCTTGTATAACATCACTTTCGTTTTCCATAATGGTATGACTTTCCTCAGCTCTATTTTCTGAAGTTTTCAGAGCAGGGCATACAAAAGTATCTGGTTCTGTAAGAGGCACATAAACATTACTTAGTCTATTGTTAGGTCTGGGCTGCTCAAAATGACAAGGAATGAATTCCGGTGCATTTACATTGAGATTACAGCCCACGGGGTCTTTACCATCCCTCATAAAAAAGCCCACTGAAACTCCAGTCATCATCACTGTCCTCCGCTCCTTTAGCAGGAGGAAGCATAGGCTCTTGAACACTGGAGTTCCTCTCCACCTTAGCTTTCCTGGATCGCCTTGAGTAAGGCTTCCGCTGAGCCATTCTGAGTTTCAGATTCATGAGTCTCACTGATTTTGCCAAAGGCATTAAGTTGTTGTGGTGCCAGGTTTTAATGGGTCCTTCTTTCCCCTGAGGCCAAACCTGGTAGACAGGGATATTAGGTAGTTGAGAACAAATTATGTAAATCTCAGATCCCCAGTGGTCAGCTAGTTTGTGTTTTCCTTGTAGTCCCAAATTTCTCAAAAGAACTCTGTCCTTTGGCTGCAAATCATGCATCTTTACTTTTTTGTCATAGTGAGCCTTGTTTCGCTGGTGTCTTTGTCCTGTTGATTTTTCAGCAAACTCATAAGCCTGCCTGAGGTTCTTCTTGAGTCTTTCCACATAACTGCCATGAGATCGCACTGGTGTATCATCAGCTGTGACTCCAAAGGTGATGTCAACAGGAAGACAAGCTTCTCTTCCAAACATTAGGAAGTAAGGCGAGAATCCTGTAGCATCATTTTTAGTACTGTTGTAAGCATGCACCACTGTGGCTACATGTCTACTCCACTGACTCTTCTTCTCAGCAGATAGTGTCTCAACATGTCTAGTAAAGTTCTGTTGAAACACTCAGGCTGAGGATCCCCTTGAGGATGATAAGGAGTGGTGTGGTTTTTTTGGACTCTCAACAGAGTGAGTAGTTCATGGACAAGCTTGCTCTCAAAATCACATCCTTGATCAGAGTGTAGCCTTTTTGGCAGGCCATAGTGTACAAAGAACTTCTCAACTAGTAGTTTTGCCACTGTAATAGCTTTCTGATCGTGAGTGGGAAATGCTTGAGCATATCTGGTATAGTGGTCTGTCACCACCAGCACATTACTGATCCCGCCTTCATCCAGTTCAATGCACAGAAAATCTTTACAGAACAGTTCCATGGGTTCACTACTTTCCATTTGACCCAATGAGGCAGCTCTGGTCTGCAGAGTCCTTCTCTGAATGCAACAAAGACAGGTACAACAATAATCCTCAACATCTTGCTTCATGCATGGCCAGTAGAACCTGTCTCATACCAGACCCATAGCTCTGTCATAACCAAGATGACCATGTTCAATCATGCAGTGATCAGAGTACTACTTCTCTATACTTCTGAGGAAGCAACAATTGCCACTTTTCACTGCCGGGTGCACTTGCAGATCTCCTATACACTAGTCCATTCTGTATCTGGAGTCTGTCCCATTCTTTGGCCAAATGTCTGGCCAGAGGATGAATATCCGTGCAAAGCATATTAACTTGTTTCTTCCATAAAGCAGCTACCACCAACTGACCTAAGGGGTCTTTTCTTTGATCTCTCCAGAGGTCACTGTTACTCAAAGCTGGTAGCGATGATGCCTGTAAAGTGACCAGATTACAGTAAGCTTGGGGTAAGCTTGCTGCAGACAGACCCAACTTCTGGGCCCAACATTCAATGTGTTGATAGCAGGTTGTAATCTGACACATAGCTCTTACCCCTGGTGCTGGAATTTCTACCCACTCATCATTGGGGTGTAACTCTCCCTGAGGTCTTCTGGACAGACCATCCGCATCTCCATTTTCTTGTCCTGGGAGATATTTCAAACTGAAATTATAGTTGCATAGAGCTGCCATCCATCTGTGGCCAGTAGCATCTAGCTTTGCAGTGGTCTGGAAGTATGTCAGATGATTGTTGTCAGTCTGCACTTCAAATTCAGCCCTATAGAGATAGTCATGCAGCTTGTCCACTACCTCTCACTTTAAGGCAAGGAATTCCAACTTGTGTGCAGGGTAGTTTCTTTCTGTGGGGGATAAACTCTGACTGATAAAAAACACAGGTCTCAGCTTCTTGTCAAACTCCTGGTAAAGGACTCTTCCTAAGCCATCCCTGCTAGCATCCACATGTAAAGTGTATGGCTTTGTTGAGTCAGCATATGCCAGCACAGGGGCATGTGTGAGGCCATACTTAAGCTGTTCAAATGACTCTTCACACTCAGGAGCCCAATTCTCGATGAGTTCTTTAGAACCCTTAGCCTCTTAGGGTTTTTCACAAGGTTATCTTCATCTGTTTCATCTGCTTTGTCATCATTTTGGAGCAAATGGTTGAGGGGTCTTGCTATCTTTGAAAATCTTTCCACAAACCTTTTATAGTAACTACAGAACCCCAGGAAAGATCACAGCTCTGTGATAGTTTTGGGTCTGGGCCAAGATGTCACTGCTTCAACTTTGCTGGGATCTGTGGATATTCCATTTGCAGACACTACATGTCCCACATAGGTCACTGAAGGTTGGAAGAACTTGCATTTGTCCAATGACAACTTCAGGCCTTACTTCTCAATCCTGTCCAATACCTTCATCAGTCTTTCTTCGTGCTCCTTTAGGGTCCTTCCAAAGTCAGTGATGTCATCCAGGTAGACTAAGACTTCCAGGAGATGCATGTTCCCAACTGTTCTTTCCATGATTCTCTGGAAAGTTGCCGGTGCATTTGATAAACTTTGAGGTAGGCGATCAAACTCAAAAAATCCCAAAGGGGTGATGAAGGCAGTCTTCTCTTTATCTTCTGGATGTATAGGGATTTGATAGTATCCACTCCTTAAGTCTAACACACTGAACCACTTACTGCCCACCAAGCAATTTAGAGCATCTTCAATTCGAGGAGTTGTGTACTGGTCTGGAATGGTTCGCTGATTCAGAGTACGATAGTCAACACACATGTGAAATGGTCCATTCTTTTTCCTGACAACGACAATGGGAGAGGCATATGGACTTCTTGACTCTCAAATTATCCCTGCGGCTTTTAGTTCTTCCAAATGTTTTCTTAACTCCTCCAGGTCTTTTGGAGCTATTCTTCTGGAACATTCCCTGAAGGAACTTTTACTTTTACTCTTATTCGGTGTTCTGCACTTTTTGCACAGCCTGCATCAAGTTCACTAGTAGAAAAACAATTAATTTTTCTTTTTCATTAGTAGCTCTTTAACTCTGGTTAGCCACTCAGGGGGCAAGAAACCACCTCCTATATCAATATCTTCCAGCTTCAGCTTGTTGGCCCTGCTCTCATTCCTTGTCAACACAGAAGCAGGTAAGGGAGTGGCAGCATAAACATTTCCCAAATGCACTTGTGAATGCATGACAATGGGAGCACTTCCTTTATTCTTTAGCCCCACAGGCAAAGTGTCATAAGGATGCTTTAACTTGTCCGCAGGCCAAACGTCTGGGACTAGTTCCAGCCCCGGTGGCAAGTCAGTCTCTGGATCTGTTTCCATCATGAGATGAGAGGAAACTGTTTGTCCACACATCCTCACTTTGGCTCTCAAGCAGGTGACCTGACCAGGATGAATTATATGCTCTTTCCCAGACAGGGTCCACATATGACCAGTTTCATCTTTCTTACTATCCTTCTCCCTTTGAAGGGCACAGAAAACTGGTCTCAGGAGAGGATGTAGTGTTGGGTGTTCCTGGGTCAACTGAGGCATTAGCATTCTTCTGATAAGGTCAGTATTTGTCCCCACTAAAATAGATGCTGAATCCTTTCCTTTTGGCTTGGGGCACACAAAAGTGAGTGTTTCAAAAACTTATGTTGACCCAACAACTGAAGTGGAAAATTTTAACTTGAGTGACACATAACCATCATAAGGGAACTTTGTGTCACTTAGTCCCCAGATCTCCAAATCTTCTAACTTTTCAAATGACAAATGCTTTAATTATTTTTGATAGAAGTCTCTGTACAGAATGGTGATTTGTGCACCAGTATCCAACAGTACTTTATTATACACCCCTTCTATTTTTACTGACATGACAGGGGACGGTCCCAGTAGGCCATTGGGTAGTTCCTGTTTCCGGTGCTGTTCAGCTGTACATCAGTCAGCATGTGGTTGAGGTACCACCGGTTGACCTCACCATTTTAACTGACAAGACTCTTGCTTAGTAATGCTTTGTGATCTCAGATGCTGAGATTTTGGCTGAGATGGCTTTCCAATTCAGTTGTTCACCTCAGATGAGCTAGAAGTGTGCATAGTAGGTAGTTTTTCTCCCTTATTACAAGGGTTTGTGTTGAAAGGAGATCCAGGATGCTGTCTCTTGATGCTAAATTTTACGGAGCTCTTTGCAACTGAGCACTCAGTTGACTCCTTCACTGAGGCCCTTTGAAGTTTCCCTGCATTGCACTAGCCAATAATAGTTCATTCACTTTTTTCAAGTTCTCTGCATTAGGACACTGTCACTTTATATGCCCTGCATCCCCACAGCGAAAACAAAATCCAGTAGGAACTCTGAACATTGCCTGATTCAGTTCTTCCCTGAGTCCTTTTATGGAGGTTATAGCTGATGTATTCCTCCCTTCAGCTAAAGTTACCATGGCTTTCTGCAATTCTGCAACTGTCTTGGTGACTTGAGCTATGGTGTCGGTCAGGGAACACACCTGCATCTGCAACTGTGACACCTCTACATTGCAGACACTCTAGGCCATGACTCCTGTTTGAGTAGTGAGCATGGCTATAGGCTCCTGCTGGTGTTCACTCACTGTTTTAGTTGCTGTTGAGCACTGAGATTTGGCTTCCAACAGGGCTTCCTCTTCCTCACCTCTTTTAACTAACTGAGAATAAGTTAGAGTCTCTTCCCTGTTTCTCATCATTATTTTCCCCACAGTGGGGTCCATAGTTTGGGCTCCCTGTAAAATTTGTCAGTTCCGTACATGGTCAGCGACATTTGAATCCACCTGCTTCTTTAGGATGATCTGGTGGAGCATTTTATCTAATCAATTAATGTAATCTTGGTATGTATGTCCAAACTGAAACAGTAGGTCAACAACCCTCTCAGTCCTTCCAAACACATCCTGCAGTACTCCTAAATAGTACGTGGTCATGCAATCTTGCTTACCCATGCTTAGGTTGCATATGGTATCCGCAGCTAATCCCTTTAGACTTTCAGCTATCTGCTGCTTCTTCTGAGATTCTGGGATATCCCACTCCTCTAGGGCTTGTCAAGCCTGATCCATCCAGGATTCAAAATCTTCCTCTCCCTGAGGTGTGGGTTGTTTGCCAGAAAAGAAATGCAATTTGCAGTAGCCAAACCCAGTGAATGGCTGTGTAGGCTTTAAGCATTTTTCTACAATACTTCCCAAACCATTCAAAACTTCAGGCCCTATAGTATTTATGGGCAGTGAAGCTGCAGCTTCTGGTGTAGGGTTCTGACCTACTTGGATTGCTTCCACAGGTATTTTCTCTGTTGCTGAGGTAGTGCACTTCTCAGGGATTACCACACAGACTGCACTTTACCTGAAATTTGTACACTTGAAGGTATGTGCTCATACACTAAAGGACTTTTTCATTCTAATAAGGCCAATGTGCTCTGCTCAGTAGGGTCCATAGTGCTGCCTAATAAAAATACACGCCCTACAACTGGTAAGCATCCTGTGACTTGATGCATTTGCATATTAGTCCATGTGACCCCTGGCAACACCAAAACTAAGCAATGCTCTAACTGAGCATTGTGCTGTTTGCACCACATAGCAGCTACTTCTGGGTTTATGTTTCTGCTGAATTTGCCTTCCACATGTACAGGGGAATAGGGTGGAGTCCAAGGCAGTACAGGTAATCCCAGACAAGCCCCCAAATGTAGCGCACCCACAGGTGTAGCTGAAGTAGATGTGGGTTCCTTCCTCCCTGACTCTGTTGACACCCCTATAGGCCCAACACACCAAGGTGGCAAGAATGACAGATTTTATTCTAGGTGACACATCTAGTTTAAAAGGCAACAACATAACCATAAACAAATTATTTCAACAGTGCACCAGTTAGCAATAAGGCAAGGTGAGATATACATGCAATGAAAACATGCATTCACCCTCTTCCCCAGAATTCAACAGAAAAAAGTCTTGACATTCAAACATGCACAAAGAAGGCAACATCAATGAGCAGTAAAGCTTTATAATGCAGCAACACAAACACGGGAAAAATGCAATGTCATTAAGCAATAAAAGTGTTATAATACAACAATACAGATATGAGAAAATGCAACGTCATTGAGCAGTACTAACACCCTCAACCCCCTTGATCAATTCTAAACAAACCAACTATGAAACACTTTATTATACCCTGTTCACTGGCCAGTGACTACTTACAGTCTTACTGCCAGCATGATGGGGTCTAAGTTGGAGCTCATATGGATCCCAGTTATTTGTAAGCCACAAAGCATTTGGGAGGATCCACAATCTTATAAAAATATAAAATAATGGCCAGAGCCTCTCACCACTTTGTCGAGAATATCCTAGTGACCAGGCACCATGGTTCCTCTGATGAGAAAAATCACCTGTCAGAACTCTGGCAATCATCTATGGTTTCTCTGTACTAGGCCCAAAGGAACTCCTTTTCTTGCTGAATCATATGCAGGTGTGGAACTACTGGTTTTAGACTTATCTCCTGATTCCACAAAGTACCATCATCCAGGATTTCAGCAAAACACAGACACAGTCTGCTACTTCAGTTCTCTGTTCCAAAGCGCTAGAAAAGAAAATGCAGTCATGCTGCAAGGCCCTTTTCCCCTTCAGCTACTTGTTCCAGTCTTCCCTCCTTCAGCTAGTATCTCCATCTCCTCTTTGACTTTCAAAATTACCATTTATATTCCTGAAAAGAACTTCACCTTGTGGTGTAATGAAAAACTACAGTCTATTACTTCTACAATGAAATACAGTGGGAGCTACATGTTATTTTGGTTATATTGGGAGCTGATCGGTGTGCATTTATTAGTTTTGCTAATAATTTGGATGGTTTTTGTGTCAGGTCTGCTTGTCTAGTGAGGAGTTTCATTTCTATAAAAGAATAGTTTTGACTGTACCTCAGAGTTCAGTCCTAGGACCGCTCTTGTTTTCCATCTACTTCTCTGAAGTACAGGCCAACACTAAGGGACTCTGGCTAACAAAGTTCGCAGATGACTGCAAACTGGGAGCCATTACTGAATCCCCAAATGATGTGGATATTCTACAAAACGGCCTTACAGAAACAGATGCTTGGTGCCAGAGCCATGGGCTCAAGCTTAATGCCAAGAAATGTATAGTTATCCCCTTTGGGAAAAAACATGTACCCATGAATTACCACATAGGTGGCAGTACACTAAACACCAAAAGTGTAATGAGAGACTTAGGGACACAAGTGGACAGTGGTCTCACCTTCGATAACCACATCGCTACAACAGTCAGGAAATCCTTCTATGTGGCACACCTCATCACAAAGGGCTTTTCATCCAGAAAAAAGGAGGTCATTGTCCCACTGTACTCATCCCTCATAAGACCCATTATAGAGTACAATGCCCCATTTGGTATGTACCTCACAAGACAACTGCAACAGCTGGAAAGGCCACAGAAATACTTCACTAAAAGAATCACAGGCCTAAAGCAGATGCTCTATGTTGACCATCTAAAAAAACTCCAGCTATACTCTGTGGCATATCATCTACTCAGAGGTGATTTCTGCTTAACATACAAGGCCATGTCAAACCTTGAGCTGTTGGACATGCTCCACTTAAAGAAATCTCAATCCCTCAGAGTCACACATTCCAGGGATCTAAACCTTGTCATCACAATGAACAAAACATGCTGGAGGGATAGGTTCCTGACCCAGAGACTCCCCATACTCTGGAATAGACTGCCCATACATGTCAAGCAGAGCGCCTCCTTGGCCCTCTTGAAAAGGAACCTTGACAATTGGATGGGAGATAGGAAATTCACCCTCGGGGATCATGTCAGTCGCCCTGCTAGACAGGGGTCCAGAGAAGTAAATATTGTGGGAAGAAATATCCAGGGAATTGTTATAGCTAGGCTTGTATAGGCCCTAGGGCCAATAGCCGAGTACCAACCTATGTGAACCATATATAAATCTTTTTTTTAAATTTCAGCAGATTATTTTCCAGTTCCAGGTTAAAGTTATGTTGGAGTTTTTGCTCAATTTCTTTAATTTCAGAATGTAGTTTAATCTCTTTATCCTTGATTTTTTTTTTGTAATAAAATGCTTTGTGAATTAAAATGCCTCTTATCCTTGCTTTCATTGTAGCCCATATCAAAGAGTATATTGATGTCTAGAAAGTTATTCTCTAAGTCATCAAGAGAGCTATCTAGTTCTTGTCTGATGTCTTGTTTTAACAAAAGGTCAGGGGTTAGGGACCATACAAAACATTTAAAGTTATCTTGGTTAATTTCTGACCAGTTTATTTTGAGGGTTATTCTAGAATGATCCGAGAGAAATCTAGGTTCAGTGCTATAGTTAAGCTCTAATTTTAGAAAGGGATCTGAGATTAGAAAGAAGTCTATTCTGGACCATGATTTGCAGCAAGGTGAGTAATGTGTGTAATTTACCTTAAGATTAGTGTCAGTTTTGAGTTTGTAGGTATCTATTAGTGAAAATTCTGTAACAAGGTCCTCTAATGCTAAAACAGGTTGAAGGTCTTGAGGGTTTTTATTATTTGTTCTGTTTATTGTAGGGTCTTGCACCAAATTCCAGTCTCCTCTCAATATATATTCATGTTCTGGGAATCTTTTTAAGAGGTTGTATATCTCAATAATAAAACCTTGTTGTTTAGTACAGGGGCCATATAGGTTCAGAAATAAAAAGGGTCTATTGAGAGGGGCTTTTAGACAGGCAAAGTAGCACCACCTACCCTCTTCGTTCTGACAGAAGTTTAAAATATGCTCTTTAAAAGAGACTTTGATAATAATAGCCATGCAAAGCATTTCAGTTATTTGTATAAACAGTTGATAGAATTTCCGATAGTGACAGGCAAGTCAGGATTAGACTTTGCAGTGCGACCAAGCAAGGCACTGCAATGGTAAATTGTAGGTCTAAATATAAATGCAGTACATATTGAACCTGGAGGAAGAAACAAAGTCGCTCGTTTCACCACATCTCATCAACAGCCAATTAGAATGGTAGAGTTCGGTTTTCAGTTTACCATAGTTCAGTTTAATTCCGCACATGAACTATTCTGTGTTGGATTTAATTCAGAACTGCAATCAACTGGTTTACCAGTGACCACTTTCCTTATGAATGCAGAGTCTTAAGGACAGGGGAAGTAAACTAGGAAGGTGGTGTTGCTGCCAATTCATTCCTGAAGGGAAAATAAACTTGTGCAGTGCAGCCCTCCCCTTTTTCCTTTTGCAGCTTCTTAGTGGGAAATCCCTGTATTTCTGGATGACCTTAGAATTTCTAAACAGGACTAAAGCACCTCAGGCACCTCGATATCTGCTGCCGTTTATTTTTTTCCCTGTCAAGGTTGTTAATTTTTCTTTCAATATTGATAGTATCCAACTCATACGTGTCATAACAACCAAAGGAATTGCAAGTTGCTGAAGAGACTGTATTATAGCATGCCATGAGTCAGCACATTTAGGTTAACTGTGGCAGTTCATTAAAGGCTCTTATAAAAGCTGTTTCGGCTTCATTAGGTGAGTGGATACTGTATTTATTTTCTTTATATTGGAAGCACAAAGTGTTAGGGTATTTCATTTGGAATTTTATGTTTTTATGAATCAGGAAAGCACAGTAAGGAGAAAGCATTTGTCTTTTAACTTTTATTTGAAGTGGAAGATCTTGTGCAAATGTGATTTTATAGCCATTTCACATGATCAATCTCTTGGCTTTGTCTGCATCCATTTTTTGTTCTGAAGATGGTACTAATTCAGCAGCTTGGCATACATTTGCATAGGGTTGTCAGTATTTTGAGATTTATGGAGCGCTGTATGGGGTCTCTCTATTACTATTTCTTTAACACAATTTCTGTCATCTAGGAGGGCACAGAATATCTATTTAAGTGCATCTTGTAGGTTTGTCTGATCATACACCTCAGGAACTCCTCTTATAAATACAGAGTTCTTTCTACTCTGTGCTTCAAGATCAATTCGCTTTTGATTTATTTCTTCAGTAGCTGCATCCTTAGCCTTTAATTGTTTTGCAGTTGTTCTGCCTTCATTTTGTTTGGTACTGACTTAGTCTCAGTTAACTCCAGTCTTGAAGCAGTATGTCGAGAGTGGTGCCAAAGCTTGATAGCTGGTCTGAGAAGTTTTAGATTGCAGTCCGGATTGGAAGAAGGGCTGTTTTCAGTTCCCCTATAGTGTATGCTGTCTCAAGTCTTAGGTTTATTGTTTGATTTAAAAGTGTCTTGCTGTTTTGATGTTTTCTGCCTTTTTGCAATCACTTCTTTCTCTGGTGAACTGATCTGCGAGAATTTTGATTTTTGTTATTTGAGAGTCCATTTGCTCGGGAATGTTAGCCATTTCAGAATGATCTGTAGTTGAGCAGAGTTCTTCAAATACAAAGTTACAGGTCTGGATATGTGTGTTCTGAGCTGCAGACTTGCTTCCAGCAGACCTGGGGTTTTTTTTGGAATAGAATTTCACACAAACTTGTTTACGCTTTCTTTCTAAGCATTAGAATTGTTTCAGATTTGCTTGCAGTGTGTTTGGAGCCGATTTTGTCTGTTGAATAATAGTTATAATTGTAGTTTTAAAAGGAAAGGTGTGGAGCTGCAGAAAGAGGGTGTTCACAGTCTATCCGCCATCTTGGAATCAGGAAAACATCCTGTTTTAACTTCATCAATGATATTGTCAATTCTCTGTGAATGATGACCTCTCTCTTCAAAACGTGATTTCTAAAAGACTAACAAATCTACTCAATTGGATTAACTGACCATAAATCTTATTCAGTTTCATGAAATTTAGATATAAACTTTTAAAAGGCAAATAATTAATATTTTTGCTGTAAATATCACTGAAATATACAATTTTCTAAATCCATAGTAATACAGACATCCAAAAAATTAATGATATTCCCTTTGTCACCAAAGGTAAAAGACAGAAATGGAGTAGAATTTTTGAGTAAAAAAAAAAAACTCTATTAAGTCATTAACAGAACTGTTCCAAAAAATGTCTGTCTTTTTTTATAAAATGAAACCAACTTAAGCAACTTTAAAAAAAGTTAAAATATTCCTCTTCCGGCCAGTTCAAAACTAATTTGGCAAAGCCTGGATCTACTCCAGTCCCCATCACCACACCTTTTATCTGGTGATAATATCATAAAATGAAAAAAAAAATCTGCAAAACAAGATCCAACAACTTATAAATGGTGTTAACATATGTATTGGTAAAAGCAGTGAATTTAGTCAGATATAACCGTACATGTTCAACACCCACATACTGCATAATACAGTTGTATAAAGATTCAACATCAAGTGAGAGCATAAATGTTTCTTTACCAGTAAAAGAGTACTTACTCAAACAATCAAGAAATACTCATGAATTTTTAAGGTAGAACTTAGTCTCTTGAATAATAGGGTTAATAATTTTATCCAAATAAATTGAAACAGTTTCAGTTTATCCTGTTATAGCTGCTACAAATGGCCTTAATGGTGGATTAGTACTGCTCTTACATAGTTTTGGTATACCAGAAATTCTACGTAGAAAAGGTGACAACTATAAAACAGTCATAAGTTTCCAAATTCATATAACCTTTATGTAATAAATCAAATAAACAGCAATCTATATAGTTACAACTATCCAACATTTGGTACTTTGTCACAGTTCTGTAAGAAGTAATCAAATAAATATTCTTTCATCTTAGAAAAAAGCAAATCATTGTCCATAATGACAACTCCACTCCCTTTGCCTGCTTTCATGACAAGTAAAACTGTGGAATTATCACGTTTGTTTAAATCCTCTCTCTCCTTTCTGGAGGTATTATGCCAGCTTTTGCTCATGATGTTGTTAATCGAAGATCTGATCTCTTTGTCATACGCATCGATGAAAGTTTGCAAAGTAAATAGTAATTGAATCTGTTACATCATTTTGATGATTCAAAATGTTGATGAAGACGTTGTTCTTAATATTAAAATCAGCCCTAGTGAACTGAAGACCATCTTGGCAGGGGGGGGGGGGGATTCTGGTTCAAATCAGAAGAGTTATCAGCACTGGAGATATGTTGGAACTAGTTGCAGTGACATAGTTAAGAACATGATTGTGATTGCTACTGTTTATGTTGTTGTTACATTTTTTAACAAGAACACCTTATTCTTTAAATAATCATCTGTTTCCCCTTAAGAATTTATTTTGTTCATGTTTGACTGTGGCAATGTGGTTTTGCATTTTAAAGGAAATGCCTTCATGAAGCATATTAAAGTTGATGTTTTGAAATCCAAAGTATGAATATCCTGTTTTAAAACATTAATGCTTTTTTTCACTGTGCCTAATGAGAAACTGGAGAACTTGTAGACCAGTGTTGTTGTAAAGCTCTACCAGCTGTAAATATATGTCACCATTTACAGAAATCCCATTTGGGAATTTATAATGTCTAAGTCCTAATGGCACAACGTTTAACTGGCAGACAGTGTTCTAAGTAGAAATCATCCTATTCTAAATATTTCAGTTTTAAAAATTTGCTCTCTAATTCAAAAATATTTGACTTACGTGAAGCAGTAAAGATGAATTCACTATTCAAAGCATTGGCTTTGCCATCATTAAAACCTGCTACTGTCATCAAAAAAGGATTCACATATTCCATAGTAACTCTCAAAATCCTGGGTATCATGAGAATCAGCCACCAAAGTGTGAGTGGTAGTACTGTTATTTACATACCACCAAAGTGTGAGTGCTAGTACTGTTATTTACATACCACCAAAGTGTGAGTGCTAGTACTGTTATTTACATACCACCAAAGTGTGAGTGCTAGTACTGTTATTTACATACCACCAAAGTGTGAGTTCTAGTACTGTTATTTACATACCACCAAAGTGTGAGTGCTAGTACTGTTATTTTTTGGCTTTTTTTATCTGCATTGTCCTCTCTGGCTTTCATTTAACTAGATATAACTGTTTTTGTGTCTTTCTGCTGATTTCTAAAGTATCTGCACTTAAAAGTAGCATTTTGGTCGACTCTGGTTGAATAATACTGTTTTTTTGCTAATTTAACTGCTGAGGCTGCCCACTAAAGTGTGCTAGCCTGTGTAAATTGATTTTACTGTTTGCTTAACTGCATTTCTGTGTGCTTTCCTGAAAAAACAAAAAACAAAAAAAATACTCCTTGTTTTCCCGCCTTTGCTCGACTAGTTAAGACCAGTATACAGGCTTTGCTGTATTCTGGGCTGTGTGTAGTTCCTGTGTTGGCCATTGCCTTACTTGGATAGAAGGAAGTTTCTGAGCTCACCAGTGGGAGTGGGGAGCCTTGAGCAGCCTATCTGTCCCTGGGGGAAGTGACCTCAGCACTTGAGCTGTAAATCATTGGTTGCCTTGGACCATTTCTAGCTCTTTTCAAGTTCCCTGTATAAAAATCCGCCTCAGGGCGTTTTTTCTGGCTATATACCCAAGCAGAGCTCCATGTGGTCCTGCTGAGGGGTCCTGGCAACAGAGAACTGAAAGAAGCGACCACTTTCCAGATTTAAGTATTTTTTGGCTTTTTTTATCTGCATTGTCCTCTCTGGCTTTCATTTAACTAGATATAACTGTTTTTGTGTCTTTCTGTTGATTTCAAAATATCTGCACTTAAAAGTAGCATTTTGGTCGACTCTGGTCGAATAATACTGTTTTTTTGCTAATTTAACTGCTGAGGCTGCCCACTAAAGTGTGCTAGCCTGTGTAAATCGATTTTACTGTTTGCTTAACTGCATTTCTGTGTGCTTTCCTGAAAAACAAAAACAAAAAAAATACTCCTTGTTTTCCCGCCTTTGCTCGACTAGTTAAGACCAGTATACAGGCTTTGCTGTATTCTGGGCTGTGTGTAGTTCCTGTGTTGGCCATTGCCTTACTTGGATAGAAGGAAGTTTCTGAGCTCACCAGTGGGAGTGGGGAGCCTTGAGCAGCCTATCTGTCACTGGGGGAAGTGACCTCAGCACTTGAGCTGTAAATCATTGGTTGCCTTGGACCATTCTTTTCAAGTTCCCTGTATAAAAATCCGCCTCAGGGCGTTTTGCGCATTTTTGCGCGGTTGGGCACCTAGCGCAGCAGCGGTTATACAGGTTTAAACTATTTCTGGCTCCGCCAAGTCTGCTCTTCAAATTTTCCCTTAGAAGCTCTACTCAGTCTATTTAGCTGTATATATTAGCACTTGTTTTCGGAACTTCTATCCTTAGCAAGCACTTATAATAAAATAAGCACTCTTATCCTAAAGTAAGCACTACAGGCATCCACTACCCCCTGTGAATACCCACTTCCCTTAAAGGCACAACACTCCTTATAATATTCTAGTATGTCGAGTGGTAGACCACTAGCATCCTCTCTTGTTTAGCTGGTTAATCTGGGATTCTTAAGACAATGTTACAATTGTCTCATGTACACAGACAACCCTCTCCTCCTTCCTACTAACACATATACTTGTGAGAGATGCAACTATATAGCCATACTGGAGGCTGAACTCTCTCAACTCAGGACTGGCAAGACCAGACAGGAGGAGATGGTACCCACACCCAAAGCAAAACCAGTCACACATAAAACCACCACTACTACAAACCAAACACATAAGAACACAAAGACATACTCGGAGGCTCTTATAAAAAACTTACCAAAACAACAGAGGCCTCCAAAGCAGACACCCAGAAATACACCCCCACAAAACGCAACACCTACAACACATACCTCAAGCAACAGGTGTGTCACACAATCACAGCCCCTAAGGCAAAACACTATGCCAGAGACATTAGTAATAGGTGACTCTATAGTCAGACACACCGACGTTCCACTTACCAGGCTGAATAAGGAGAGGGTAACGGTGAGCTGCCTATCGGGGGCTAGGATCTGCCACATTACACATGCACTCAGGTCACTCCAAAGCAAGTACAAGTATGATGCTGTCATTGTCCACGCGGGTGTGAATGACCTGAGACGTACCTCCCTGGACTACATGAAAAGAGACATTGAGGAGCTCTCCGATTATGTAGCCCAGACTGGTATGACCCTGACCCTGAGCAGCATCCTGCCTTCACCAAGAATGATGCCTCAGTACATAGACAAAATGATCAGTTTTAACAATTGGCTTAATCACTGGTGTCATTCTAGGGGGATCCAATGTCTGTCAGCCTGGGACGACATGCTGGACAAGCCACGTTGCTTCGCAAGGGATGGCTTGCACCTGTCACCACTGGGCTTCCGGATACTGGCCAAGGCTCTTACCACCCCCATACTGCCTTTTTTATGCAATGCTCAAAGGACAAATCAACCTCCATAAAAACAAAATGGAAAAATTAAGGGTAATGCTGCTCAACGCCAGAAGTCTAAATCTCAAGATGCAGGCACTCAAGCACTTCTCAGTATGGAGAACATCGATGTCTGTGCAGTAACTGAAACCTGGTTCAAGGCTCCTGAGAGCACTCCAGCTACCAGGCTATACCTCATATCATGCTTTCGCCCCAAGTTCCAGGCCGAACCACAAAGGGAGGAGGAGTGTCCATTTTCATAAAGGACACCTACACCTCTCGATTGGTGGCTACCCATGAAGCATCAGAAACCATACAAGTTTTACTCACCATAGGCAAAATTGCCATACAACTGGTCGCATGTTATAGAACACCCTCCCAATCCCAGGAATCCCATCAAGCATTCCTGAAAACACTGGAGGATATGAATGTCACACCAAACACCATCATATTGGGTGACTTCAACTACCCCAACATAGACTGGGCCCACTATTCTAGCCCTAACACCCTAGCCCAAAGATTCCTGGAATTCATAAACTCAAATGCTATGGAGCAACTGGTCACTTCTCCTACGAGGAGAGATAATATACTTGACCTGATTATCACAAACATGGGGTCCAAATGCTCCGCACGGATATAAACCCCTCACTAGTAAGATCTGATCATAAACTGATCACGTTGGATGTACATATCCCACCCCCACCCCCAGAACAAAAGACTACAGTAAAAAACTTTTCAAAAGCTGACTTTGCGCTCCTTAAGTCAGAAATGATATCCTTTAAGCCTACTGGGTTAATGGAAACCACATCCCAAAATGCTGAATCCTTCACAAAAGCCTTCTACGGACATCTCCAAGAATGCATGGATCAAGCAATCCCAACTAAAACCAAGACCCTCTCCACCAAGGGAAAACGCCCGGTTTGGTGGACTCCGGCTATAAACAAACTGTACAACAAAAGAAGGAAGCTACTGCAGGACAAAGCCAAATCCCACAAGGGAAAGGCTTCCCTGATCAGCACAAGTAAAAAAGTACGTTCGCTCATAGAAACATCTAAAGCAAACTTTGAGAAAAAGATTGCCAAGGACACCAAAGACAATCACAAGGCCTTCTTCAATTATGTCAGAACCTTGGGAGGAAATTCTCAGATATGCTCTGAGTTAGTACACAATGACAAAAAATTCACTGACCCTACCGACATTGCCAATATTGTGGCAGATAGGTTCAGTGCAAATTTCTCCCCCCCACACACCCTAAAGATGAAGTAATTATCCCTGCTGAATGTAACCTACCTGTCATCTCAGACATACACGTGAAATCAGCACTCAACAAGGCAAAACACAGCATCTATGGGACCCGATGGTCTGCCGGCTTGCGTCTTACGTGAACTTCAAGATGAACTAAACCCGCCCCTAAGAACGCTATTCAATCTTAGCCTCACTACAGGATATGTACCTGAACACTGGCGGACAGCAACAGTGGTCCCACTCCACAAAGGGGGAAATTCTACTGACCCTGGTAACTACCGCCCCATAAGTTTGACCAGCCTGGTCTGTAAGGCTATGGAAAGAATCATCATGGAACTCATAAATGGCGACATTGGGGATCTGCAGACCCTTGATCCCACCCAGTTCGGTTTTGTAAAAGGCAGATCCTGCCTCTTAAACCTGGTTGACTTCTTCGAGACAGTCACTAGTGCCATCGACGAGGGCAAGGCTGTCCACGCTGCCTACTTGGACTTGGCTAAGGCCTTTGACACGATACCACACTCTGGCATCATTGACAAGCTCAGCAGCCTAAATGTAAATCCATATGTCACAAGATGGGTAGCAAACTGGCTAAAAACAGAACCCATAAGGTTAAAATTGCTGGAGCCATGTCAGACTCAAAACCAGTCACAGTGGTGTCCCACAGGGCTCAGTCTTGGGTCCACTCTTATTCGGCATTTACTTCTCAGATGTGAAAGCAAATATGGGAGGATTATGGCTGACAAAGTTTGCAGATGACTGCAAACTGGGTGCCATAGTTGATTCACCTGCTGACACACACATCCTACAGAAAGGTCTCACTGAAATGGACAACTGGTGCCGGAATCATGGCCTCAAACTTAACGCCAAAAAAATGTATAGTCATCCCCTTTGGGAAAAACAAAGTACCCACAAATTATCACGTAGACAATAACCCACTGAATACGGAAGAAGTAATCAGAGACCTGGGGACTCAAGTCAATAGTGACCTCTCCTTTGACAACCATGTTGCCAAAGTGGTCAGAAAGACATTCTACCTTGCCCATCTCATCATGAAGGGATTCTCATCCAGATCAAAAGAGGTCATTGTACCTCTATATTCCTCCCTTGTCAGGCCCATGATTGAATATAATGCTCCATTTGGGATGTATCTCACCCGGCACATGCAACAACTGGAAAGACCCCAGAAGTACCTCACCAAGAGGATCATAGGTCTCAAACATGTGCCTTATCCAGCTAGATTAAAGAAACTCCAGCTCTATTCAGTAGCATACCGCCTGCTCAGAGGTGATTTGTGCCTAACATATAGGGCCATGTCCAACCAGGAATTGATGGACATGCTCCATCTCAAAAAATCCAAATCCACCAGAACCACGCGAGCTAAAGATTTCAACCTCTGCACAAATATGAATAGGACATGCTGGAGGGATAGATTCATAACACAGAGGTTACCCATACTCTGGAACAAAATCCCAGTTCATGTGAGACAGAGCCCTTCATTGGCACTGTTCAAGAAAAATCTCGATGCATGGATGGGAGATCGCAAGTTTACCCCGTGAGTCACCTCAATGTCACTACTAGACAGAGGTATAGTTTACTAAATAATGGGGTCCCACATGTGTCACTACTAGAGAGGCGCAAATATATAGCATGGGGTGGCATAAGCCACATCACTGTTGGCTAGGCTTATAAATGCCCCCGGGCAGATAGCCTAGTACACTACTATGAAACTATGAAACTATGAAACATACCACCAAAGTGTGAGTGCTAGTACTGTTATTTACATACCACCAAAGTGTGAGTGCTAGTACTGTTATTTACATACCACCAAAGTGTGAGTGCTAGTACTGTTATTTACATACCACCAAAGTGTGAGTGCTAGTACTGTTATTTACATACCACCAAAGTGTGAGTGCTAGTACTGTTATTTACATACCACCAAAGTGTGAGTGCTAGTACTGTTATTTACATACCACCAAAGTGTGAGTGCTAGTACTGTTATTTACATACCACCAAAGTGTGAGTGGTAGTACTGTTATTTACATACCACCAAAGTGTGAGTGCTAGTACTGTTATTTACATACCACCAAAGTGTGAGTGCTAGTACTGTTATTTACATACCACCAAAGTGTGAGTGCTAGTACTGTTATTTACATACCACCAAAGTGTGAGTGGTAGTACTGTTATTTACATACCACCAAAGTGTGAGTGCTAGTACTGTTATTTACATACCACCAAAGTGTGAGTGCTAGTACTGTTATTTACATACCACCAAAGTGTGAGTGCTAGTACTGTTATTTACATACCACCAAAGTGTGAGTGCTAGTACTGTTATTTACATACCACCAAAGTGTGAGTGCTAGTACTGTTATTTACATACCACCAAAGTGTGAGTGCTAGTACTGTTATTTACATACCACCAAAGTGTGAGTGCTAGTACTGTTATTTACATACCACCAAAGTGTGAGTGCTAGTACTGTTATTTACATACCACCAAAGTGTGAGTGCTAGTACTGTTATTTACATACCACCAAAGTGTGAGTGCTAGTACTGTTATTTACATACCACCAAAGTGTGAGTGCTAGTACTATTTACATACCACCAAAGTGTGAGTGCTAGTACTGTTATTTACATACCACCAAAGTGTGAGTGCTAGTACTGTTATTTACATACCACCAAAGTGTGAGTGCTAGTACTGTTATTTACATACCACCAAAGTGTGAGTGCTAGTACTGTTATTTACATACCACCAAAGTGTGAGTGGTAGTACTGTTATTTACATACATATCACTGGCAGTACTAATTGTACTACTAGTAGAACCTGCTTTAAAACTGCAGAAACCTTAGGAAGTACAGTCGACATCTGTGTGATAGTCGCATATGCTGAGTTCATTAAGATAGTAAGGGAGTGTCTAAAATCAACAGAGTTTTCAGCAGTGAATGTATGGATACATCCAAATTTGGGTCATCCTCTTCAATAGTAACAAAATCAGAAAAACATTTTGTTGAACTTTCCATATGACAGTGTAGTTCAACTACTAAAAAGAACCAAAAAACATAGGTAACATGAAAGTGTACCAGCAAACTTACAAAGAAACACAAAACACTTAAATAGAAACTCAAACAAAAAAGTGACTTTTAGCACATTCATTCTTCAATCATAAACAGAACTGCATCAGAAAATGATCAAGCAGATGAAAACTCCAACTATAAAGATTAAATTACTCATATGACGAAAAATCAGCTTACTCTCAAAGTACCACTTTTAAAGAGACCACCATAATAACATTATCAAACTAAACAATAAAAACAACCATAAGAACACTTTTTGTGCAGTTAAACATGTGTAAACATATTTGTAACTATAATAAAAAATGTAATATGAATATGTCTGTAAACACATAAAAAATGAACGCACAAGCTTCTAGCTTTTAAAATACATTTTATGCTAATTGATTCATTTAAACTGGGTAGACTATCAGCAGTCAGTTTAAGCTGCCATTTAATGTCACAAACTTCTAAGATATTGCTCACATCACCCATGTTAAAATCAGTTTTGATTTGCACTAAAACAAAAAATACATTTTTTAAAAATCTTTACATGACAGTCTGTGCTTAGCTAGGGCATTAATATCATTACTCATTGTATGGCATTGCGTGATGCTGCAAACTGATGGGCTAGGATGACTGAAAAGATATCAGTCTATAATAAATGTTAGTCAGGCAGTTCATGTTTTAAAACAAATTACATCCCCCTCCATCTCTGCCTTGCCCCTTATCCTTTGCCATCTGCCCTATGTTATCATGAATACCCCAGTGGATTCCTACCCACCACCCACTCTGGTGGTTCATTCTATGAGACCACTATCATTTCTCTGCATAAACAGTTTCATAGATCTGAGACACAGCTAATCCATGCAATCCTTTGCCTGTGACCTTTCCTCCCATCTCTGTAATTCCTTGTCTGGATCACCTCATCGTATCTACCCTGACAGTTTATGCAACCATGTCATCTATACTTTCCCTTCTTTTATAAAGTAGGAAGAACTTAAATTCAAGTAGTTAACAACTGGTGCAAAGAAAATGGTCTCAAATTAAATGTAAAAAAATGTAGTGTAGTTCTTTTTGGTAAACAAAACAGTTTCACTTTACTGTATAAGAAATGCACCACTCCAATCAGGCACTATTGTAAGGGATCTATGTACACTTGTTGATAATTCCTTATCATTTGACCATCATGTCTCCACAGAAGTTCAGGCTCATGTCATTTTCAAAGGTATCTCAACAACATCCAAAGAAGTCTTAATTCCCCTTTACTCATATCTTATCAAACCCATTACTGAATATAATGCACCTTTTGGCATGTATTTATTTAAACATATCACACTATTTTAGAGACCTCAAAGATTTGTGACTAATAAGATCAGTGTCCTCTAAAATTGGTGTTATCAGGAGAGACTGAAAATCCTTTCTATACTCAACCTCTTTCAAACTCGTCTTTTGTACTACTTTGTGACAGAACTTATAGTATAGCAAATACTCAATTAAATAAACCAAACCTTCATCAACAGATACATCGAATATGTTGGCATCTGTGTCACATCTGTGTCACTGCTAGACAAGGGCACAGTAAACTAATTCTATTATATAAGGGGACCTTCACTGTGTCACTACTACACAGAGGCACAGTATTCTAGATTTATTCTGTACATTTTTGTACCATTTCATGGGGTGGCAAAAGCCACATCACTTTGGCTAGGCTTACAAATGCCCCAGGGCAGATAGCCTAGTACTATACTATGAAACTATGAAACTATTTAGATCCCAATGTATCCCCTACATCTGGAACAAACTTCTACATGTCAAGCAGAGTAGTACGTCTCCACCTTCAAGGTAGATAACTGGATGGGCATCCAAATATTCTCTCCAGGTCTATCTTGTCCTGCTATCTTTGAGGCTAGAGGGACATTTTGAATAGAGTTTTTTGGCTAGACCTGAACTGGTCTATGGACTGATTAGCTAGTTCTTACCTATGAACCTATGAACTTTTAGCTCTTATAGTCGAAGTTTCTGGCCTTATCATTCCAGTCATTTATGGGTAACCAAAGATTCCCAAAGTTTGAAGTCTCACCATTAAGGCTGTCCGTCTCTGGGATGGCTGCTGTATTAAAACATTTGCCACTTCTGTAGTTTTCTAATTAAAAATATTTCTTCTAGCTCTTTTAAAGAATCTAATGATTCTTTAAATAAAATGAGAATGTTTGAGAGATAGAAGCAGTTTAATTATTCAGGAGCTGCTTTTATGAAAATTGTGCTGAGTTACTGTATTCAGCCATATATGTATTAACCAGGTAAACCTGCAGGACAGCAATATCCTTTTTCAGGGACCATCAATAGATGATTTGCTGGGAGTCACAGAGAAATAGAGGCTCAAGGGAATCAAACCTTGGGCAACACAAAGCTGTCTGTTAATAACTCATAATTATTTTTCTTTGTTTACTTTCAGACCTATCATATCATGACATAAAGAGATTGCTAGATGGTCAATAATCCAACATGGGCCTGGGTTATTGGGTAGCATATTGAAGTCAGTACTGTGTGTGTATGTTTTATTTTAGGCTCATAGGTGAGTATTAGGCTAGCTGACCATGTAGGCCATTTTAAACCTAGCCAATATATGTACATATATTTACATAAAACAATGCATACTGAGTGTCTTGACTTGGCTAAGACATTCAATACAATACCCTACTCAGTCACTGTTGACAAGCTCTCTAAGCTATGTGTAAATCTTTACATAACCCTCTAGAGTGCCGACTGCCTCACAGACTGGACTCGAGAAGTCAGGATCAGTGAGACCACCTCTACCAAGAGACCGATCAGCAGCAGGGCTCTGTGCTGAGCCCACTCCTATTTGGCATCTACCTCTCAGAAGTCAAGGCTAACTTTCAAGACGTCTGGCTCACCAAGTTTGCAGATGACTGTAAATTGAGAGGTATTATAAATTCTCCCCAATTCACCAACATCTTGCAAATGGGTTTAACATAGGCAAATGACTGGTGCCAAAGCCATGGCCTAAAACTCAATGCCAAAATATGCATTATAATGCCCTTTGGGAAACTGTCAACTCAAGTTAATTACTCCATAGATGAGCAGTTCACATTCAGGTCATTATGCAGTAAAACCAATCTGATGTTTGTAGTGAGACAAATAGTGAAAAAAAAGTGGGAGATGACAAAAAAAAAGTCCAGCTGGGCAGTCATACACTTAGAAAACACATATGATAAGCTCAAAAGAAATCTGATTTGAACAGTCTAGAAATGGTTTGAATCTCCAGAAATATTGGTAGAATTAGTGCAGGCTATGTAAAAGGACCCAATAAATCAAGTACTAACAGTGTGTACACTCACAGAAATGTTCCCAGTGGGAGTGGGTGGGCAATAGGTTTCAGTTCTAAGCCCACTGCTGTTCATACTGGTGATGGACTGCAGCGGCAAACAGGTCAGGGATAGTGTGCGTGAGACAGAAGAATGCCAAAGAATCTGAAAGCAAAGTAAATAGAACAGTGGTGAGACCACTGCTTCTGTGAGGGACAGAAACATGGACAGTTATGGCACAGCAGCTGAGGCACTTTGTAGTGATGGACATGACGTGCCTGAGATGGGCAGTAGAATACATACTGTCATGTGGATAAAGAAATAAGGACATCAGAGCTGAAGCCAATGTAGCTCCAGTTGCAGTTTAGGTCAGGGAGAACCAATTACTTTAGTTTAGTCACATGTGCAAGAAGGTGAAGACGATTTGGTAAAGCAAACCTGGGAGAGACAGGAAAAAGGAATAAGGGGAGAAGAACATCTGGGCAATAGATGTGGAGAAGACCTGAAACAGCTGGGAATGACTATTACAGAAAGTAGGAGAGTGGCACTGAATCAAGAGAGGTGATGACAGTTAGATGCAACAACCTGATCTCACATAAAAATGGGAAAAAAGATTGATGATGGTGATTGTAACAAAGTGCCGGTGAGCTGTGTATATTGTTATAACGAAAGGATGATTTAGGATACAGACTCACAATACCTATGATCCTATAACTAGCAACAGACAGACATTGAAAAAATGCACTGTTTCTTTATGCACAAATATATGTAACATGGATAGAGGATTTTAACTGTGAAAGAGGTTAGATGGTTGTAAGGAAGAATGTGAAAGATGTTAAACTTGATAAGGAAATAATAGAGAATTTAAATTCAAAATGGGTAGTGAAAAACGGTTTATAATCAAATGGCTGAAGGTGACTTACGTGACATACACCTCCTCGACCATGGTAGGAGTGACAGGCAGAATGTTGATGTTCAGGTGTATGTCTATTCGTAAGGACGTACAGAAGTAAGGTGTACGAAGCATCTATATCTACGTTAACTGCCGAATTTAACATCGACAAACAGCTGTCGATGTTATGTGTCAATGTTCTGACCTACTTAATATGCATGAGGTCGATTAAATGCGTTGCGGATACGATTGTTCGCAATTCTGAATGTCAAGCTTTTGATAGTAATCTGTGAAAAACAGCACTTTGCATAAGTACAGCTCTACAGGCAGAGAATGATGCTGTGTTCTGCTTGTTCTGTAGATTGTAAATGAAATAAAGTGCAAGTAAAGCTTTCAGATCATATAGTTTTAAGACTTCAGTTTGGTGAACTTACATGAGAGAGCGATTGAGAGAGGTTGTGGTGGAAGAGAATAAGAGTATTTTGATACCTTTGGGAAGAACACGAGTGGCGGGGATAGTTTTATAACACTTGAATGGAATGGGGATTGATTTTAAAGGAAAAAATTAAAAAAGCATATCTATTATGTGTAAGGTAATAGGTAGACACAGTCAGAGAAATGTTAGGAAGAAGGTCTGTGCATTACAGAGAGTGATTGAAAGGAGAAGGATAATCAGGTATTAGCTGTGAAAACAGCACACATCTCATGTTTGTGTGAGAAGAAATTATGTAAACAGTATGTGAGGGAAATAATAGGCAGTGATGCACCCCCTCTTAATGCAGACAGAAGTGGGAAATGAAAATATATGCAATGAAAAGGTAACGAGAAGTGAATGACAAGTAGGGGATGGGTGCAAAGAAACTCTAAGGGGATCATAAAGATATATAGAGCAGGCGTTTCCTAAAATAGAGAAAGTAGACAAAAGTGTTGAATGGGTAGGAAGAAGCAGCACAGAACAGAGAGATATGGGATTGTTAGATATGGAAACTGCTGTGGATAAAGTAGAAAATAATTTATTCAGATAGAAAGACTCAACATTAATACTCTAAATCCCAAAGCAACCAATCACTAAACTGCTTGAAAATGCTCACCATTACCTCTTAAAGTTGCACTTCCCTAGATGTTCAAATGTAAAATAGTGCTATGGTTAAAACAACAAACATTGCTTATACAGTTCTTCATAGTTGTTAAAAATTAATAAGAAACAATTAGTTGTAAATAGTTATTATGGTATATGCAAAATATAAATAAACATCTCAAATTCAGAGCTGATCTGCCCTGAGCTGTAGTAAACGAGCTACTGAGATCCAGTCATTAATAACCCGGTAGATACATAGAATTTACCAAAACCTACCAGTGTATCTCCCTGGATTCAAGGAAGGTAGGCCACTTACCACCCCTTGAATTCTGGTCAACTTTTTTACAATTAACATTTTAACATTTTTTACACTCCTTCAGATGCATAACCAAAGCATTAGCGTAATCATAATTAGGCTGGTAGATCCTAACTTTTAAACTCGTCTCAGTTTCACATATATAAAACACGTAGCTAGACAAACATGTGGCAACATATACTACTCCCCTAGTGTTTCAGTCATAAGACACTTGCACATTCAACACTCTGGCATGGTTACCCAGCACAATGTTTGCTGTCCCATTAATAAATCTACATCTACTGCAAGTATCACATTTTTTCATGTCCCTTACTGTGTGCCCAGTGTCTACCTTCCTATTACTGCGTCTTTCAAAAATTTGTTTAAAATCCCTACTCTTTTTAATCACCAAATTAAGATTGTCTCCTACCTTCTAAATAAGATAAAAAAACCCAAATACACAATTCCATTTCTTTTCAAATATGGACTTTTATTTCTGCACTGTTGTCAGGAACCAGTATCATACTTTTGTTAAAATTCTTGTCATTTGGGATTTGGGTTGAAGTGATTAGTGTTGCTGGATAGTATGACAAGGAAGGGAGAGGTTATACCTATGAGTTAAAATAAATGGTGTCAACTCATATAACAGACTTAAAGCATAATTACTTTGTAGAAACATATCTTTAAGTTTAGTTAACTCCAACAAATAATAGAATCATCTGTTATCAACCTTAACAAACGTATCATCTGTCCCTTAACAAAACCTCTCTTCTGTCAGTAGGTGTGGTGACTGTCATGATGAAGGTAACATAAAAGTAGACTTCCTTTATATAGTAGCTTCATAAATCCTGTTACCTTTGTTCTTATATAGCCTAACATCTAAATAGTTGCAACCTTCACTTTTCACCTGATGTGTAAACACCAAAGAGGTTGTAGAATTTAAATATTGTAAAAACTGTGTTATAACATCTTCAGTCCCACTCCATAGTATCAATATACTATTCAGGTATCTAAAATATTATAAATATCCTCCATCTAGATTGATGTAAACTCAAAATTCTCCTCCCAACACCATAATATAATGTTGGCAAACAATTGCACAGTAGATGCTCCCATAGACACACCTGTAGTTTGGTGGGAGGAGAATTTTGTGGCAGAAGAGAAATCTTGTTAAGGGACAGATGATTAAATTTTACTAAATTCTACATAACTAACAGGTATTAATGATAGGATCTCAGTAACTTGTTTACTACATTTCAGGGCAGATCAACTCTGAATTTGAGACATTTATTTATACTTTATGTACACTCCAATATCTATTTACAACTAACTGCAACTTTTTAATTTTTAACAGCTATGAAGAATTTTGTAAGCAATGTTTGTTGTTTTAACTATAGCACTATTTTACATTTGAACATCTAGGGAACTGTAGCTTTAAGAGGTAATTATGAGTATTTTCAAGCAATTTAGTGATTGGCTGGTTTGGGATTTAAATATTTAACATTTCTTTACCAGGAAGGTCCAAGTTGGAAAGAAGCCAATTTTCAGTGGAGGCTTGGGGAGAAATGTTCCAAACAAATGTTAATGTGGGAGGAAACTAGAGCACCCGGAGAAAACCCACATGGATGCAGGGAGGACATGCAGACTCCACGCAGAAGTCACCCCAGCCAAGAATCGAACTGGAGAACCTCTTGCTGTGAGGTGACAATGCAACTGCTGCACCACTGTGCCTTCCACATTGTTTGTGTTATTACTGAATCTTTCAATCTGATGAAGTTCTGTGTTGAAATACAATATCAGCATGCTTATTTCAATCTACAGCGAGGATTGTTCTTTGGTTTCTGGAAGTTTTATTAGTAGTGGTTTTGATGTTTTTGGTACATTTTTTATATGTTTATAAAGTAGAAAGGATCATAAAACTGCTCAGGCTGTTCAAGAACAGTAGTACACTTGTACAGTATGGCAGGATGTCCAGCTTTCCTAAGGGATTTTAGCACCTCCTATACTGACCTAGTATTGTGGGTATATTATGAATAAGGTAGTGGCAAACCCAGAGGTTAGAAAGGTATATTCCATCCAAAGACCATCTCAACCAATGATCCAGACACTGGTCCATGCTTTCACCAATGGTTTAGATGGGACTTCATTACTAGGGCACCCCATTCACAGTTTTGTTATTATTTTTTATTTTATATGGTTAACTGGGTAAGCCCACTGGACACATGTCCCTTTTCTGGAGTGACTTGGGACCACTGCCTTGTTAAACAATTTCCTCACAGAGTCATACAGGAGGCAAGTGAAGGTGGGCAGAATCAAACCTTTGACCCTTGGCTACAAGAATCAGCTCATTAACTATTTGAAGACTTAATCCTCTGCCTTATCTACCATTTTCATACTCCTGACAAGGACCCAGTACACTAAACTGTGTGAAAGGAATGTGGGAGACAGAAAAGGAATTCTGTCACTCTTCTATCACTGACTGAATGCCTGCATTCACTCATCCAGCAGAGGGATAAGAGATGATAGGAAACCATGGACCACCCAATGGATTTTGAATTTCCATCCATTTCCGCATATTTCTGAAGAGGTTAAGAAAGCGGGTTATCAAATTTCATGACAATACTGACACCATCATCTCTAATGTCCCTGCCTTGGCGTCTGCCATTGCTGAGTGCAGGGGTTCTGAAATTACCTTGGACAGTGTAAGATGGCATGGAGATTTTAAAACCAAGTCTGCGTCCATTGGTATCAGTTCACAGATCATTAATGGAGCTGAAATCCTAATAAGCTATATCTGTTAGCCTGATAATTACTAATGAGTATGATACTTTGATAGTCAGAAGACTTGCAGAGCAGACTACAGCAATTTGAACTCAAGCATTTGTGCAAAACCAAGAAGCAGCAGAAGAAATTATGGTCACTCAAAACGCAGATGAAGGAGCGCTTGTGTGACATGAGGAGAGCAATAAAACAAAAGAGCCAGTGGGGATTTCTTGGTATGTTGGAACCTGGGATAAGTGGTTCATATACTCGCAGGTTCTTGCTAGGCATGTAGTTCAAGAGATCATTGGGGACCCTAGCCCTATTTACAAGTTTCCCCAGAGCACTGTCTGGTTAAGTGCCTAGTTTAGGGTCACATAGTGGGCAGGGAGAATCATATCCTGGACCACAGGAAACAGCTTGTTAACATTTCATAGACTTAATCCTTTGTGTTAGGTGGTGACCATGTGTCTGGACTGAACTCTGTACCCTATAGCTTTGAGACGTTAACTGCTGAGGCAACCTGTTGCAGTAACAACAGGCTATATGGGAATCAAAGCCATTACCATGACTTCACCAGCTATGTTAACCAACCAAGTTTAATGTGGTTCTTGCATTCTTACCACGACTTCACCAGCTATGTTAACCAACCAAGTTTAATGTGGTTCTTGCATTCTTACCACGACTTCACCAGCTATGTTAACCAACCAAGTTTAATGTGGTTCTTGCATTCTTTCTTTAGAAACTTGTATAGTTCACCTCCCTTTATTTTAGAAACAAGACTTTTGTGCTCCAACAGACTTTCTGTTGGAAGTTTGCTCAGAACCGTAGGGAGTCAATATGGTGGGGAAGGTGACTTCCTTGTCAGAATCTGTAATTCCATAAAGAAAGAATAAAGCTTTCTGACCTGCAATTGTGTATCTCATTGCAACAGAAAGTAAACTGCTAATGTTAATGGTATCCTGCTAGGCAGATGCTGTTTAATAACCGGTTCTGAGTGAAATTTAAGGGATTTTATTTCCATATATGAAGCTCAGCTGAATGAGACCAAGTGAGTTGAGATTCTGCTTGTAAAAAACAAATGTTTTCAAGGGAGCTTTGTTCTTAACCACACACTGTGAGGGGCTTCATTGACTTCCCATTTCTTTTGAAAACTATGTAACTGAAGCATTGAATGTTGTAAAGAAAATAAAAGGAATTGCAAGTGGGATCTTTAGAAAAGGGAAGGAGCAGATTACATAGAAATAAATGGCATTTTTTTAAATACACGCAGAAAAGATCAGAAGGAGTGAAAACTCAATGAAGGCAATGCTTGAGCAATTTATGTAATGTGGGAGTGAATGATAAGTGCTAAAAAAGAAAACGTACATATAATGAATGAAAATGAAAAATGTTTGTGATGGTTTGTTTTCTTTTTTGTTAATGTGTTCATATATTATTTCATTACTAATGGCTGGATTCAGAAAACTTTGCCTCATCCCATTAAGCAAACTGGCTTGACAAGTTGACATGTGCAGGATGTATGTGATTCAGAAAACATTGCAACACAGTCAGGCCAGACAAAATGACTGTTTAATTAGGAGCCATGTATGCTAATGAGGCAGATTAAAATGGCAGAACAGTTCAAAAAGATTTTAATGCCTTGCTATGGAGATACATCTGCTGTATACTTGAGCATGACTGAAAGCCCATGTCCAGAATGAATAAATCTCTGAGTAATTTCAGGTATTGCTGCAGCCATATTGAATATGCATCCCTTGGAGGCCCTTGTTGAAGCTGCTTTGTAGAGCAGTTCAGGACATTGTTTCTAGACAAAATAAACTATATAAAATACATCTGCAAAACTAATGCACACATATATGTGTATATATATATATATATATATATATATATATATATATATATATATATATGGATTACCTTCAGTTTACCGAACGACCACTTTCTCCGACACGCAGTTTTCCGACACTTCAATTCACGGACATCTGGAAAGCCGAAGTTTCCAACATGGTAAGTAACCATTTGGCCATCTACTTGAACTTTGCCCCTTACCCCCATGGTAGTGCATTCTCGGAGTTGGTATATTTAATAGGCGAGGTGTGGGGGTGTAGGAGGCATAGCCCCCCAAATTGGTGGGTTTAGTTTTCTTTGGTTAGTTGATTCCATGTATGGCAAAGTATATACTTACCACATGGGAAACATCGGCTTTCCGGATGTCGGTCAGTTGAAGTGTTGATAAACTGCATGTCGGGAAAGTGGACATTCGGTAAACTGCAGGTAACTGATCTAGATATATATATATATATATATATATATATATATATATATGTTTCGTATATATGCAAAGAATAGTATCAGTATGTGAAAAAAACAATGACAGCTTTGCATACCCATAGACAAACTAGATAATGTGCAATGGTCAGGGTGCAGTTAGAGTTATCTGCACATGTGAAGAAGGGTGAGGAAGAGAGCTGGCCCTACCAAGAAGTGCACTGGGTCAGCCACTATCCTGGCTAGACATCTTACCTCTTAAGCAGTGTCACGGGCATGATGTGGCTGTCTGCCCGCTATTGTGGCTAAACATCTGCCCTCTGAAGCAGTGTCATGGGCATGATGTGGCTGTCTGCCTGCTATTGCGGCTAGGCATCTGCCTTCTGTAGCAGTGTCATGGGCATGATGTGGCTGTCTGCCTGCTATTGCGGCTAGGCATCTGCCTTCTGTAGCAGTGTCATGGGCATGATGTGGCTGTCTGCCTGCTATTGCAGCTAGGCATCTTCCCTCTGAAGCAGTGTCATGGGCATGATGTGGCTGTCTGCCTGCTATTGCGGCTAGACATCTGCCCTCTGAAGCAGTGTCATGGGCATGATGTGGCTGTCTGCCTGCTATTGCGGCTAGACATCTGCCCTCTGAAGCAGTGTCATGGGCATGATGTGGCTGTCTGCCTGCTATTGCGGCTAGACATCTGCCCTCTGAAGCAGTGTCATGGGCATGATGTGGCTGTCTGCCTGCTATTGCGGCTAGACATCTGCCCTCTGAAGCAGTGTCATGGGCATGATGTGGCTGTCTGCCTGCTGTTGCATAGATTAGCCTGTCAAGGCATGATTTGTATGAAAATTAGGACTGAACTCATTATTGTTTTAAGCAATAACCCATGCCTGGGTGTGGGTAATGCTCGATTTACCCACGGTTGGTGTGGTTTGGTCATGAGGGTGAAGCCCGAGGGGTCAAAAAAAGACAACCGTGGGTAAATCCAGCATTACCCACACCCAGAAGTGGGTTATTCCTATTATACAATGACATTATTTAAGAAAAAAAATACTTACCTTTCTTAAATAATGGCATTGTATAATGCCTCCTTGCTGCCCTTCCGCAGCTGTCCAGTATTCTGCGGCAGTTCTGATGTACTGCAAATGTGTATGGTTATGCAGTACATCAGAACTGTGTGTGTGGAAGCAACGGAGAAAGAAAGATCTCCATTGCTTTTAAAAAGTTGTCTCACTACATAGCTTTTAAAAAAAGCAACGGAGATTTTCCTTACTCTGTTGCTTTTTTTAAAGCTGTTTCACTATGTTAAATGAGTTTAACATAGCGAGACAGCTTTAAAAAAGCAACAGAGAAAGGAAGATCTCCGTTGATTTTTTTTTAAGCTATCTCGCTATGTTAAACTCATTTAACATAGCGAGATAACAACAACGGAGCTCTTCCATTCTCTGTTGCTGTTCAAAAAAAAAAAAGACTTATACTAATGGAAAAAGTCCAGGTGACCAGACCTTTTTCCATTAGTATAAGTCTTTGATTTTACAACGTGCAAGCTGACCAGTCAGCATGCACGTTTTGGAATATTAATGGGGGGGTTGTTGTATAATCTGAATTGCTTAACTGACATGAAAAACCTGATAAGCATCACAAATATTACTACACAACAATGTGTCCATTCCTGGGCACCTGCTGCCAACTCTGCTCTGCAGAAGTGCAAGTAACAGATAAGGACTAAGAGAATTTTCATTCCATATTTAGCCATCAGATGATGCAGTCACTACTGAATATATATTCTCAGGAGCAAACAAAGGGGTGGAGAAGTGCCATGTTACAGACCTTAAAGCATCATTGGAAGTATAAGAACGCAGCCTGTATTTTATTATTTTGTCATCCATCATGTAAATAAGCTGCCTCTGGATTCCTGTTGCTATGCCAGACTGGGAGATATGAGAACTGGTTTGGATGTTAATGCCCTGACATTTTTCCTGAGATCTTTGTTTGTGAATCAGTTATGGCTAGTTAAAGTGAGGGTTGTGTTACTTTTAGCACACAGAGGTAATGTGAGGAGTTCAAGGCTAGTTAAAATGAGGGTTGTGTTACTTTTAGTACACAGAGGTAATGTGAGGAGGAGTTCAAGGCTAGTTAAAGTGAGGGTTGTGTTCCTTTTAGTACACAGAGGTAGTGTGAGGAGGAGTTCAAGGCTAGTTAAAGTGAGGAATGTGTTCCTTTTAGTACACAGAGGTAATGTGGGGATGAGTTCAAGGCTAGTTAAAGTGAGGGTTGTGTTACTTTTAGTACACAGAGGTAATGTGAGGAGTTCAAGGCTAGTTAAAGTGAGGATTGTGTTCCTTTGAGTACACAGAGGTAATGTGAGGAGGAGGTCAAGGCTAGTTAAAGTGAGGGTTGTGTTACTTTTAGTACACAGAGGTAATGTGAGGAGGAGTTCAAGGCTAGTTAAAGTGAGGATTGTGTTCCTTTTAGTAAAGGTAATGTGAGCAGGAGTTCAACGCTAGTTTAAGTGAGGGTTGTGTTACTTTTAGTACTCAGAGGTAATGTGAGGAGGAGTTCAAGGCTAGTTAAGGTGAGGGTTGTGTTACTTTTAGCACACAGAGGTAATGTGAGGAGGAGTTCAAGGCTAGTTAAAGTGAGGGTTGTGTTCCTTTTAGTACACAGAGTTAGTGTGCGGAGGAGGTCAAGGCTAGTTAAAGTGAGGATTGTGTTCCTTTTAGCACACAGAGGTAATGTGAGGAGGAGTTCAAGGCTAGTTAAAGTGAGGATTGTGTTACTTTTAGTACACAGAGGTAATGTGAGGAGGAGTTCAAGGCTAGTTAAAGTGAGGGTTGTGTTCCTTTTAGTACACAGAGGTAGTGTGAGGAGGAGTTCAAGGCTAGTTAAAGTGAGGGTTGTGTTCCTTTTAGTACACAGAGGTAGTGTGAGGAGGAGTTCAAGGCTAGTTAAAGTGAGGAATGTGTTCCTTTTAGTACAC